>NC_056728.1:1150935645-1151235645 GCF_019279795.1 Protopterus annectens
ACTTATGGGTCTAGGTGTGCAGGTGTTGGCTGATGTGGGCCTGTATGGACAGCCCTAGGGATGTAAGCGAATGTGTTCATTGGGCAGAGGCGTCACCCAACGAGCAGCCACACCCACTATGAGTCCCACTGCAGCAAAGTGTAATCTATATGGCAAGGAACGGAATAACCAGATGTAGACGTATATATGTAGAGGTATGTGTGTGTATATCTATCCATAGCAACATAGAGATAAGCCAGAATACAGATACATACCCACATATAAATATATACATATGCAGACACCCATAGACACATATGTTGTTTTATATATATATATATATATATATATATATATATATATATATATATGGAGAGAGAGAGACAGCAAAATATAAATATACATGCATGCATACATATACAGATATATCTGTATATAGTAATGTAAATAGATATACATATGTGACTGTAAATATACACGTATATAGCTAGGATATGATACAGCAGTTATGAGTAACATATGTTCACAGGCCGTGCATATGGGGGTGAGGGGTCCAATAAACAAACGTGTAACATGTAGCATCAACCCCCCCCCCCCAGCTAGGCCAGTGAGACATACAGACACACAACAAAGGTCAACACACCACTGCTTCCCAGGCCACTGGCAGGATACTACCAGTGGGAGAGACCTGCCAAGGCTAATCTTGAAACATAGACATCAATGTCCCTTGTGGGACATCAAAAATTAATGATCGGAGGCAATCCCGGTAATGACTTATCAAACCAGCCTGTAGATGTACACGGACCAGTAGGTTGTGCAAGCCTGATAACCCATGGGTCGACACAATGTATGACATATGACCTGACACGGGGAGAGTGGGCAGTGTGTAGTGGTGTGTTTATACCCCACCTGCACCCACAGTAAGGATGAGTGCTGTAGAGGAGTGGCAGGTGGGGGAACTATGGGTATGCAATTATGGGCCTAGGCGTGCAGGTGTTGGCTGGCTCAGTCATATTAGGACTGCCCCGGGGATGTAAGTAATATTCCGAAATGGGCATAGCTGATGCCCATACCTCTCAACTCCTAAGAGCACATCCACTGGACAGGACATAAACCATTGGGGGGACAAATAGGGACCATACCTCTGAACTGTCCCCGATTTCCAGGGATGTCCCAGATTTTGACTCAGTGTCTAACTCTGCCCCACTTAATCCCTCCTAAAACTAATGACATTTGGAGGAAAGGTGGTGAATTACACGTAATGAATAACGACAACAATTAAGAGTTATAAACATCATTAATCTCAGAAAATGTGTATGAATTCATATGCTCTGAGTCTGTCAATGTGTGGGGTTAATAGCACCAATAATTTAAATGTGTCCCTGATGCTGTTATGCCATGTCCCTGATGCAGTTCGTATATTTCACCAATCGTATGAGAGGTCTGATAGGGACAGAAAGCACATATTCCACTGACAACCTTAGAAAGATGATAGAATATTAGGTATGCAGTAGCATGACTCGGCTGAAGGATGTGGGTTCCAAAACCCAATTACTTGTTTGTATTGAAGAGTGTCAGTTCCCATGCATTAGCCAGATGGGTGAAGATTGTAAGAGGAACACACCAATAATATGAATCAAACTCTGGACAGGCTGCATATTCCGTACAGTCGAACAGCATGCTGTCGCCTAATGGGCAGCTATTTCCAATACTGTAGGAGTGTAATCTGATGTAATAGGTATCACAAGGTAATATCGTAGTCCTCACACCCACACAGGGGTGTGAGTGTCAGATGCAAACACCAAATGCAGTGCATGTGCAAGTGTGGGAGCAAGCGGGTGTAAGCCTTTTTGGCCACCAGTATGCAAGTATTACACTGGTAAAGCAATGTAGAGGCTAACTGAGTATAAGAAACTGTAACCTGAGGTTAGCATTGCTTAGCACCATGCAAACCAGCTCACAACTGCTTTAATGTGCCTTAATCACACCGTATCCAATGGCCTTGTTCTGCCCAGCAACAAAATAAACGACCTCTGCAAGGCTCGAAACCAGGACCCTGCACACACAGCTATTGTGATTTACCACTAAGCCATGGCAGATATACAGACATCTGACCTTACCACAAACATATCATCCAGCGCAGTCATTCAACAGTATAGGAAATGTATTCCATCATGTAGATGTATGTGTGAGTGTTTATGTCCAGCATATAGATACATACATATATATATATGGATATATCAGGAACATCCCATGTGACAACAACGCATTACAAAGGAATGAAAAGGGAAACACCAGCAACACCTGTATTATGTAGTGGTGTCGTCCTATGTAATATCAAGACTCCCACAGACAGACATGTGTCAGTCATGCACACAAACATTTGTACATTGGCCATATGCATCACTCTGTGCATGTTATTTATATTAACACAACAGTTCCTGTCCAATTATTATGTGAGAACAGTACTCTTGCAAGGTGCTGTGTGCGACATCATCATCATGATAAAGGTAAATGGGGTAACCATAGACGGACTGCTAGTGTTGTGTGTACAATCGGGTCATCCGCATCATGTGTACCTGGAACATTTAGGAGTCATGTGCATAATAGGATCGTGCGCCTGAGAGACAGGGGTGAGGACAACTGGAGTATGTTGCGATGCATATTAAAAGGTTTACATGTGTCCAGTGGACATGTGTGTGAAATGGACAGCTATGTATGGGGAAAATGTTGTTCTAGGAACCGACTGACCTTTTGTTTCCATAGAGTAAGAGTGGGATGTGGGGGAAGGAGAGTAGGTATGCTCGTGGAGGATAGGTAGGGTAGGATGACAGACAAGACAGCATACAGGGTCAGTATATGACACATGTGGGAGGATACACTTGGGACGGGGAGGGGTGTTCAGCATTCACAAGCCCATGAGCCCCCAGATGGAAACAGTGGGATGGAGGTCCCCAGCCAGGGGCAGCCACCACTGCACCAAAACAGCTGCAAAAGTGCCAGTGCTGGGGGCTGTCTAGGAGGACTAGCCTCATCCTGTAAATGTGACACTCTGCCCTTGAGCTGGCATATCTGGCCTCGAAACCCCTTATTGAGCCCCCTACGCACCACATCCGGGACTGTACGACAGCGGACATGTCCCTGTCTGGACCTACTCCCAGGGGGGACAAGCCCCATCCTCAGTGGCGGTACCACCAGAATGCAGTGCAGAGCCAACAGAGGTGGAGGTCCAAGGCTGGGCCCCAGATGTGATGGTGCCCGGTGCCATGGCCAGGTGCCATGGCCAGCTGAAGTGGGACAGGAAGTTCTGCTGGGACCTCCAAACCTTTACAGCCTATGGTGTTGCAGTTTAAACACATATATGGCTTAGTAATAGTCAACAGCATTCAGGATTACTTACAACAGCATGCATAGATATGACCATCAACCCAACACAACAGATGGTATACATTTGCAGAGAGCACAACACATGCATATATACTGCATGCCATCTATACAACATATAGAAGACTTGTGACTGCAGCTATGAACAGTGGCCCATTATTGGCATGTCAATGAGAACCCCAGACAGTGTCTGTCATACCACTGTTTCATATGACATATGTCCAGTCAGGGATGCAATGGCAGTAACACATCACTATCACCATGTACTTTCTGCAATCCTCACACTATGCTCCTGCTGTTCACAGATGTGTGTTTAGTGATTAACACAGGAAACAAATGGTTCCACACACTGACCAGTCCACAGATGGCCCTACAGATGGGGGTCCCTCACAAACAGAGCACTGTCTTGTCAGTTTTAAAACATGCAGAATAGCCATTAGCACACACAACTTTTAACAGGCAGTTGTCTCAATGAAGCATAGCTACACTTACATGCTTTAGTCATGTCTGGCACATCACCCTCCTGTCTTTAGGCTAGTTCCCACTGTGTATGTTGTTTGAGGAACATCCAGATATCATCTGTGATGCCGTTTACCAAACACCAGATCCATGTACCACTCACAGTGACTGTCATGGGCAAATACCAACATGATGTTCCTAGATATTTTACTGTGTTTTTCATGCAAATGGCTATGGGAACATCATCACAGCTGTTCCACATGCAATCAGCTAGAGGAGGACTGCAATAGGTGCAGAGTCCATCACCCGAATATGACCATCACTTTCAATACACAAGCTGCTGTTAAGCAGGTGTACACCTTCTCATTCACCAGAGAGTGTGTGAGAGGGACAGACAGAGGCAAAGCACATCAGAGAAGGGCCTGGATACTAAACCCTAAGCATCGTCTGTCACACACCTACCAGTACAGGGTTCTAACCCCTGACTGACTAGTTATTACTATTACAAGTGCATGCAGTTACTCCATGTGCCACAAAGCTGACATGGTGTGCTGTAAAAACATATATGTGTGTTGGTGTGTGACATCTGCAACAGAGATATAGTAGACATACATTAGGTGTAGCACACATGGCTGTCCACATGAACGGATGCCATTGTCAACACAACCACACTCTGTAATGGATTCACATTGACACTCTTTGCCAGGCCCACAAATACACTCCAAAACCACTTAGTTTGCTACACTGCATTAATGCACAGGTACTACATGCACCACAGGGGATATTTGGAGGATCTATGGGCTAGGGCATGTGAACGTGTTTGACATCTGTTAGTATGCCAATGGGAGTTATACTGGGAGTGACTGTGGTTGGGAACATCATACCTCACATGCAGACACAAGGTGCCAGTACTGACATGCATGTGTGCATTGCTTCATGGGTGTGTAGTGGTTGGCTGTGCAAGATGGCTGTACAAGGCTGAGTGAGGGGTAATCCTTGGCATCACGCCACCCGACAATGGTGTACAGTGTGTTACAGGGGTGTAGTGTCTGCATTGTCCCGCACAGAGGGGTATTGTATGAACTGTCCTGACATCCTGGTTACCATTGTGTATGGCCTTAGCTTTGCAATGCATGCCTTGTCTGTGTTTGATAGTTCTTGACATGGACATTGCCTGGGATGTGCATGCCCCACAATAATGTACAGTGACATGTACAGGTGTACCTGGTTTGGCTGGCACATGTTGTGTACACAGACTGTTATCCTCCGATATGTCAATACTGGCCTGGTGTGGCAGAACCTGCTTATAGTCAGCAGGTTGACCCTGCACCTGCATTGATAGCATGATACAGGTATTCCCTGGTGTCAGTGGCATTGGTTTATACAGGGCACATGTGTAAAGCATTGTATGGCCTATGTGGATCACATTTGATGGCATCACATATGTTGCAGGCATCCAGTGACCCTGCACCTGCATTGATAGCATGATACAGGTATCCCCTGGTGTCAGTGGCATTGGTTTATATAGGGCACATGTGTAAAGCATTGTATGGCCTCTGTGGATCACATTTGATGGCATCACATATGTTGCAGGCATCCAGTAGGGAACATAGTGAAGGCACATTGTCCGCAATTATGTGCCTATTATACTGCTGTGAAGGGTGCCATGCCCTCTGCAGCCCACTGCAATCACACCATGCCTACTATCTGTCATCAATGTGCAGGGTACTAGCAACATAGCGGGATATTCTAGGCAAGTGTGTTTGTGTATGACACATGGGTTCAGGAAGTATTCTGGGTAATAGTAGGGTTGCATACTTTGTTCACCAGGCCTTTTGCCAGATGTAGGGGTATGGCTTGCCAACACAGTCCCTTGGCTGACTGACATCTGTATTCCTCGTGAATTGGACATTGTGACATATAAGATGGACACCATATAGGAAAACTACAAAATCTGCTCCCCAACATGTCCAGTGGTTAGACAATCACAGCCACCTCCACACAGGCTCTGACAGTCAAACACACACACACACACACACACACACACACACACACACACACACACACACACACGCACACACACACACACACACACACACACACACACACACACACACACACACACACCTGCCATGTCCTGGAGTAGAACCCCAACCTAACTAGTGTATCACACTACAGCATTATACAGTTACAGCATGTGCTATGGAGATTACTGGGTTACAGTATTCCCAGAGGTGTATGTCTAGGTGGGTGACATCAGCAGGATTGCCAATGGTGGTCATGTGAATTGTAAAGAGTGTGCATACTCTAAAAAACATAGTTCCTGTCTCAGGCAGACAGAGACATACACACAGTTGGTCTTTCTTGGAATAGGAACCCCTACCTAACTAGTTTATTACACTACAGCAATACGCAGTTACAGCATGCGCTATGGAGTATACTGGGTTACAGTGGTCCTAGAGGTGTATTCCTAGGTGAGTGACATCATCAGAATTGCCATAGGTGGTCATGTGAATGTAAAGAGTGTGCATATTCTAAAAAGCATTGTTTTTGTCTCAGGCAGACAGAGACACCCTCACACAGTTGGTCTCTCTTGGAATGGAACCCCTACCTAACTAGTTTATCACACTACAGTCATAGGCAGTTATAGCATGCCCTATGGAGAATACTGGGTTACAGCAGTCCTAGAGGTGTATGTCTAGGTGGGTGACATCAGCAGGATTGCCAAAGGTGGTCATGTGAATCGTAAAGAGTGTGCATACTCTAAAAAGCATTGCCCCTGCCTCAGGCAGACAGAGACACACACACAGTTGGTCTCTCTTGGAATAGAATCTCTACCTAACTAGGTTATCACACTACAGCAATACACAAGTTAGCATGTGCTACAGAGAATACTGGGTTACAGCAGTCCCAGATGTGTATTCGTAGGTTTCTGACATCAGCAGGATTGCCAAAGAAGGACATTTCAAGTGTATCGCGGGTTGTACATGTCTGTTACCTGTGTGTACCCACTGCTTACTGTCACAAAAACACAATTACACCTGCTTAAAAGTGTCGTATGCAGTCCTAATTGACAGTATCAACAAGGCTTGCAGGTCTCAAACTCTGGGCCATACACACTGAGATCACTGGACGTACCACTAAGCCATCTGGGTTGTACACATGTTGCATGGAGTCTATAATGCACATCCTACTACAGGTATTCCACAGTGCTAAAAACAAATGGGACAGTCCCTTTGTGTATATATGTACAGTACTCTTGAATGTACTGTACTCTGTGAAACAACAAAGACAAGTCTACATCTGTACAACTGTCATACCTACATATATATATATATATATATATATATATATATATATATATATATATATTTAGATATATATATATATATATATATACACATCACGGGATGTGTATACACACACACACACACACACACACACACACACACACACACACACACACACACATATATAAAATATATACCATATATGTTTACATATATATATATATATATATATATATAGATATATATATATATATATATATATATATATATATGCATATACACAGCCATAGCCATATATATATATATATATATATATATATATATATATATATATATATATATATATATATATATATATATACACACACACACACACACACATGTCTGAACACCTTTTGTGACACAGAAGGGTTCCAAAGGAACTGACATGTACACAAAACAGAGGCATCTCTTGTGTTATAACATTTAAATCATAAGCAGTTCACCAGAGAAGGGATGGTTGTTGTGTATGTGGAGTTTGGGTGGGGAATGATGGCTAATGTAATCTACACTGGGGATTGTGGAGTTAGGGTGGGGGAATGATGTGTATGGACCTACACCCCAGTGACCACTTCTGTGTCACTGTTCGACAGTGGCACAGGAAAATAACATACCCAACTGTAGTCTTGCTTGACTGTGTATTCTTTACCATTCCTAATTATGTAATACTTTGCAGACACCGGTCACCACAGATGGCTACCATGGTGTGCTAAAATATATTACACATGTGTATGCCTGGCTACAGGGTAGTCACATACACAAACATGCACACACTTGCCAGTAATGTGCATACACATCTTGCCTATGTAAAGGTAACTAGTACAGTGGTATGCACTTGGGGTATGTGCCACAGAACACATACAGTTACACTTACTGATTCCATGTCTGAGCTTGGTGACATCACAGGACCGATTACTTGCAGTGGGGAGGGGGGAAGAGAGAGGTATAGCAGTTGACAAGGATAAAGGCTAGTGCAAAAGGAGGCATCTCTTTGGAATGCAGCAAAACCCACTGCCATGATGCAGACACAAATGCACACACACAATCACATTCAGCCTATGCTGACACAGGCATTTGCTGAGACACACACAAACACACGCACACAGTTGCCAGTGGTGAGATCAGAACTCCTGCCTATCTAAGGATCACTATTACAGTACTACGCAGTTACGAGATGCACCACAGAGATTACAGATCCCAAAGCAGTCAGACTGCCCTTCTACAATAGAGGACAACAACAGGGAGACTGACAGTCATGAAATACATAGCTGTAGACCTGTGTGTTTAAAGTAGGTGTCCATTACAACCTGTATGCACATACAAGACACACCATCCACAGGTAGGCCTGAGAGGTATAGTTGTAGCACAACAGGAACCTGAACTGGAGTATGGCCATCTGTGGAATGGACAACTACTATCACTATACAGGGTTACAGTGGGCATGCTCATACACTTGGTAGCACAGGGCCGTTTGGGATGCACTATGACTACAACTACACAAGGTTATACTGGGCATGCTCATACACTTGGTAAAAAAGGGCTTGTTGGATGCACTGACTCAAATTATACAAGGTGGCAGTGGGTACACTCATACACTTAGTAGCACAGGGCTGTTTGGGATGCACTCCGGTTCGAACCACTGAAGGCCACAATGTGCATGCTCAAACACTTACATGTACAGAACATGTTGTAATGGACTCCTATTGTAAACACATAGGTTTACAGTTAGGTACATCTTACCTGTCAGTATATATGCACATCATACTAATTTACTACCTGATACCTGTATGTGGCCTGTAAATGATATATCTGTGTCTGTGCTGTGTAATACACATGCATACATGTACATGAAGTACTGATATATATATATATATATATATATATATATATATATATATATATATATATATGTATGTATGTATTTATATATGTGTTACGTATACACATTCATGCATGTGTGGACATGACAGACAATAGGTTACCTAGGTCGCACAGGCAGATGCTACCTACAGCATGTGTCACACACCTGGCTGCCCTGAAAGACATACATTGATAGCAGGTTGTGGACAGTGGCATTATACGTGGAACAGTGTCATGTGCAGGCATAATGTGTGAGCCACCTTGTGTAATGGTATTGAGGTGCAGGTGTCAAGATAACCTCTCCTGGCTGTGTTAGTAGTTGTCATTATTAGCAGGACTGCTACCCTAAGTATATCTCACATTGGTCATATACACAAGTTCTGCCGCTGTCCACCATCTTACATGGGGCATTTGCTACCAAGCACATTAATGCCACATGCAGTGATGTCATGGTATAGGGTGGCAAATGCTAGACCAAAACAATGAGCCAATGTCCTGCTGTTATTATGAGGTTGTCTAGTGTCTGTCATTCCAGGCTGTCATGACTGAATGACGAGCCTTCAACACAGAGCAAATGCATCCATGTTACACATGTGTGTGGATAATACCTAGGTCGCATTTACCCATATAGCCGCATTCCAAGGCAAATGTTCTACACACAGAAGTAACACTCTGACACCTACATGACAATTGCATTGGATGCTTATGCTAACCCATGCTAGATGTGTGGCTTTAGTAATCTATTTGCTCAATGTAGAACCTACAATGAGGAATACCAACATCTGTGCAGTGAGGAACACCTGGCTGAAGGCTCTGTAGTGCACAATTGCACTACTACCATATAACTCAGATCCAGACATGTGGGCCATAATAGTGGTATGGACCATACCAGGTGGTGATTTACACATATTCATAAAGGCTACTCACATGTAAAGATCACTACTCCGACAAAACGCATCACAGATGAGTCAGGTACAGGTGACAGTGGCAAACGCTGCATTCTAGGTTGTATCCTCATATACATCCATCACCTTGTTCCCAGACTACCAACACACATCCATATGTGGTATTACATAGTATGGTAGACCACCAGATAACCCTCGATTGGTGGACTGTACCTAGGCCTACGTCAACTGTGCAAAGTACCCATGTACAGACATAGCTGCATAATGTGTTATGCAATGCAATAATACCACTGTTTGTAACCAGCTCAGTTGTACACATATCAGGGTCCCTCGGATGTTGTCAGCATTAAAACGGTCAACTGTTACTGTACACCAGTAAAAAACACCCTCATGGTTGGATATGACTTAACCATACCTGCCCTGGATATGTACATCCCACACTCATACAACATACATTACATTATCATAGCTTTCGTTTACCTTTCTACATAAAGATGGCTACAGTCATTACACACATGCACATGGCAGATAACATGCTAACAGTACATAAGGTTTGATATCTATGTTGACAGAGGTAATATCCCCTCTCTACTTGTTACCATGACACCTATCATATCATACAACACCCCATGCAGCATGTATGTCTTTAGACATGTCCACCTAATGCAATGCCTACAAACATACCCAAATAACAGGACCATAGGACCTACACAAGGTCTGTATTGACAGACTCAGGGAAATCCAGCTCTGCAATGTATGTTCCTGAGTAGTCACAGGTGATATGTTCATGATATGTACAGCCATGTGTGGCCACAGCTCCTACATATACCCCATGTCAACAATTGCAAGCCATGCATACTGTGTGCTGTCTGGACATTAGCCTTTGTACCACAATAACCAGTACATGCCGGGGTGAGATGTTTACAAGCCACAGACCTCGCACATGCTTGAAAATGTGTACTGCGTAGCTCTAACAGAGCACATTGCTGGCACTCATCCAGTACACATGAGGTGTGTGTGTGGCAAATATGATGTGCTCACTGTTGACCATTACAGTGCCCTGGCTTCACTATGGCACTGTCAAGCAACAGTTTGTAGGAGCATGACATGGAATAATGGTGTGTGTGTCATGCTGTTATGTGCTGTTGTAATATATGTACACTTGGCTACTCAGTGAAAGTGGTGGTGTCCTACCAGTACATGAATACAACATCCATTATGGTGTAATGCTCGGCTATGTTTCACACATGGTGTGGGGAAGGTGTGAAATGTATCCTCTTGACCTGCTAGTGCACGTACTGATGTAGACCGCATATATGTACATGTATTGCTGTTTGTGTAGATTCCATATGTGTGCAGTGTCTGATCTCTGAAGGTGACTGTTGTCTTAGTACATCATGCTATTGCAATACAGCCTCAACATTGCCAACTGTATACGGTGATATGTTCTAAGTACAGTAAGCTGTACATGAGGTATGGACAGATGTTTGGACATGACTACTAAGTGGTGGGGCTTCTTTGCAGATGAATGATTACTGGGGACAGCTCACTGGTGTGTTACAACCAGTCCTACAATAACCTGTGTACCTGCTAAGGTCAGGTTTTGTTAATTGAAGTGGAAAACAGACAATGTAGAATTCTGTAAGGGTGACACCGAAGGCAAACCCCATGACAACCGTAACAGGAATACCTCCCCTGTGCATATATTGTGCATAAATCAGCACAGTTGTCAAAGGAAAGAGTCAGTAAGCATTGTACTGGATGTGATAGTGCTGTACTGCTGTAGTACCTATCATAAGATAGGCAGGTGTTTGATTCACAGTACTGGCACATGTGGGTGTGTGTCCATATATGTCACGTATGGTTGGGAATACATCCCACATGTTATCACTCTCCTGAACACTGTTGTTGACACCAGTACAGAGTGAAGTGTAGAAAGAAAGGCATAGGCAGGTGGTTAAACCTCACACATGTAAAGTGTCTGTATGTGTGTGACATAGGTGTATATCTTTGTGAATGCCAGTGTGTGTGTGTGTGTGTGTGTGTGTGTGTGTGTGTATGGCTGTCCAGTTCCTGGAGTGAGGCTGTATTTTACCAGTGACATGTTAATGCCCCCTCCCCCATCCACTCAATGCAGTCTAGCATCCCTGTTGATATCATCAATCGTAGATGGGCATACTAACCTCCTGTTAATATGTGCACCCTGGGGTGTGACCTGTTGTTACATAGCCTACCGATGGACCCCCCTCCCCACATACAGTCACTGCACTGTAGAACCCCTTTTGATGTCCTTGATCTTAGGCCATTCCAACTACCTGTATATGTGTAATCTCTGTCGTGCATCTCGTAATTGCATAGTACTATAATGAAGATATGCACATAGGCAGGGGTTCTCATCCGAACACTGGCAACTGTGTGTGTGTGTCATAGTGTGTGTTACTGTGTCTGGAATCCTTGAGTGTGTGGGTGTGTCTGTGTTTGCATGCTGTCATGACAGTGGATATTACTGCTTCCCAATGAAAAGCCACTATTTCCACTGGCCTTTACCCTTGTCATCCAGCATGCCACTCTTTTACCCTCTCCGTGCTCCAGGTAATAATACCTGTGATGTCACCCACTATGAATGCAACAGCTCTGAACACAGTAGCTTACTATACAGCTATCATGCTCTTGGATCATTAGAACAATAAACATAATTGAAACATGACAGAATATAACTGTGATGTGGAAGCTACAAAGTGCATGCAGGTATTGTTATACTGACCTGTGGGTAGTCAAAATGTACATATGGGACTCCCGCAAACACCAACATCCCCCGGCACATGCAACTACACCTGAAAAAGGAAGGCAGAACATCAAGATCAACATGCTGTTAGTGTTGTTACACGATACATACTGTCAAACGTACTAAATGCATTCTAAAACTACAATACATGGTATGTCTGCTGCCTGTCAACACTTCTCAACAATATTAATCTACAATTGTCTTCCTAGTATGTTCAGCCTGTGCATCAGACCATATGAACATGTCCCTGCATCGATGGTGTGGATGACAGGGATGTGGCACAGGCATCATCATATGCACAGGGTGATAATGTTTGCCAGAGGCCTAGGTTGTGCCATTGGATGACATCATGCGTGTGTGTTAGGGCCTGTGATATCATTGGGCGTGTGTGTGTTGAGGTGCCCTACATTTGTTTCCAGTGTGTGTGTATGCATGCACACAGGTCTGGCATGTGGCTGGCCTACACAGGGGTAATATTGACAGCTGCAGACTGTACAAGGCAGGTGTCACAATTTATGGTGTCCGGCCATGGCCACATGACCTGCACCTGCCAGGGGTTGCAATGGGCACTACCAGGCAGAGGTCCTGATTGGGTACTGTCTGATGACACATGTCCACTGGAATTGTGTCCCTGTTGGGACTGTCCAGGACCATGTGCACATGGCCTGCTGTGTCCTGGTGTGGACTGCCCAGCACCAGCAGCACTGCTGGTGCTACTGCCACTATGGGAGTGGGCATGTGCAGTAGCATGTTGACGTAGACCTTCAACAGGTGATGTAGCTGGCCCATGTCCACGTGCCCGACGCCTCACCCCCACCAGATGTTCCAACACAGTCATTCCATGCTCGAGGATTGACATGCCGCATTCAAGGACTCCCACCATGTCACCCAATCTTCTATCCAAAACATCTGCAAGATGATGGTGAGCATTTGCAAGTGCCTGAATGTTGTCAGTTAATGAACAGACAGCAGCCCTCTGAAGCCTCAGACCATCTCTGTTGTGCCATTCAGCACATGCCTGTGCCTCCATTGCAGCCTGAAACATGCGTCTGGTGACTCCAGCTGATGTGCTTGGTCTCGCAGGGGCATGTTGGCCAGTGGTCCTCCTACAAGCAGTGCTGGGCACATGCCTATGTGGGACATCACCAGTCTGTTGACTGGGATCATGGCATGCAGGCACACCTTCTGTAGTCACCACACTTCCCTGTTCCATGCTCCCACCTGCCAACTGTCCTTCCTCTATGGCCAGTGGTGATGTGGTATGTGAAGGCAGGGGAACTGTGTGAGGATGAGGGGGAGACAGGTGGAATGACAACCAATGGCACAAATTCAGCCCCTGACAACCCTGCCTGTGCCTCAATCATACTGTCATCATCACTGCTAGAGTCTGTGGGGACACTAACATAAGGTGGACCGCAGGAGGGCAATGCACCTACATCAACACCTGTGAGGGGAAGACAAGAACTGCACATTACAAGTTATACGAGACACACACAGACAAAGACACACACACAGACATGCAGAGACACACAGACAGACAGACAGAGACACACACAGACAGGCAGATAGAGACACACACAGACAGACAGGGACATACAGACAGACAGGGACATACAGACAGACAGGGACACACAGACAGACAGGCACACAGACAGACAGACACACACACACAGACAGACACACACAGAGACACAGAGAGACACACAGAGACACACTCAGATAGAAAGACAGAGACACAGACAGACAGACAGAGACACAGATAGAGACAGACAACACACACAGACACAGAGACAGAAAGACACACACAGACACACAGACACACACGCTACATGCAGGTGATATGGCAGATGGCATTCAGCTTAGACAATTAAAGTTTCAGCTTAGGCAATTATAGTGGATGTTATCATACATCCATGAGTTGCACACAACAGCATGCATGTGGTATAGCAGACAGCATGCACCTTACATAATTATAGTGGTGGTTAGCATACATACCTATATTGCACCATTTGTGTTAGTAGCCTATGCCCCATACCTGCAACACAATGCATGCACTTTGCACCATTGAACTGCACAGCCATGGTGTGTGCAACATACACCACATGTTAACAGACCATCACTGACCTTTGTACATCTGCCACTGATGCTTTGTGTTGGCCGCCGACTCTATGTGTGAGGACATGAGCAGTAGGGTATGTCGACTGCATACTATGTTTGCCTGAGCCCTAGCTTGCATATCTCCCCCAAAGCAGTGCATGTCTGTTCAACATTATTCCGCCTACCCCTGAGCTGAGTGTAGACATTGTGCATGTGGCTGTACACACATGTTTGACATGGCTGTCCCTACTTTGCAATGGTGCCACAGACCAGCACAGGTTTAAGTACACCGGCCTGCTGTGTGGCGTATGACCTTGCCAATCACATGTAATATGACATGTCTCCTGCTGACATGTTGAATGACATGCATACATGTGTAACACAATGGTGTCCTTTCCAATCCACAGTACGGTAATGGTGTCCCAATGCAGGGACATGTTATACTAACATGGGCCTTCAGCTGATGCAGTGTTGTCTGTCCACCCTACAAATATGCAGGGACATACTGCACATTGAGCTGATGTGCAAAGCCATTGCAGGGCATCATGTGGCTTCACAATTGCTATGCAGTGTGAGCTACTGACACAGTTCATAGCCATGACTATGTTCACATACAATACATATCTAATGTGGAATGTGACCCACGTCACTGAGGTGTATATACAATAAACTCTAATGTGGAATGTGTGACACAGGTCACAGAAGGGTATACGGATGACACCCCTGCACATCTGCAACCATATTACTGATACCTGGCAACTATGCCCAAACATGGCTAACTTACAAGTACTCTATGTCCCACATGCCATCTGTGTACCTCAGCACACATGAGGAGCAGGCATGACAGTGATGTCTGACACCAGCAAGGTGAGTGTACTGTATCTGTGACTTGATGTGGATGTATGTGTACATTGTGCAACACATGTATGTATTTGGATACTGTATAGGTGAATGCTTCCATGTCACGACACACTCCAGATGTTCAAGACATGTTATGCAGTGGTTTCATGTTATGCCTACACAAGCTGTGCACAGGCCTGTATTATGTTTAGTGTTTCACATCTGCAATATCACCATTACACAAAGGCCATAGTTGTATTCTGTCTAGCCAATGTACAAAAGGGTGTACACACATGTACTGCCCTTCTACTGTGTGTTTTGCTTCATGTCTCTGGCCATCCTCCATGGCCATGTGTACACATGTTCAGTCCAATGGTTGTGATGACCATCTTATTTCACATGTCAGTGTTGTCCCATATGACATACACCCATAGATGTCATATGCTCCACTGAGGACAGGATTATGCAGACAAAGTATGGGATGAGAGACATGTTTTGCAGGATAGATGAGCAGTGTTGCAGCCAGCCCACTACATGTCATGTACATGTCTGATAGCACGTGACATTGTGTGACATTCATAGCAAGGGTATACTCCACAAGGGTGTATCCTGTGGGCCGGGCATACTCCAGCTCCAACATATTTAGTGTGTGTGCACACATATGCTCTCTGTACAGTACTGTTCGTATTCCCAACATGTGTAATGCTGATATGTAGTACCTGTCCCTACAGTAGAACACACCTCTACCATTGTATTCACTGTTGTCCACACATCTGGCAATGACAGTTTGGAAGGTTTAGTGTAGGTGTTTCATATAGTCTTCAATTGTTTCACATAGGCAAACAGTGTGATGCATTGCAGGTCTGACCAGTGTCCATTACCATGACCATCATACATTATGTGTACGTGTGTTAAGGCAGATAACATGCAATTAATATGTTCCATGCATTATCAAGCCTGGTAAATAATAGCAATCTCACCTGACACAGGCTGCTGTCGCTGCAAAATGCCAGATGTACCTAAACAGGAGTGTCACAGCAGTAAGATCATTATCCACACCTGTGTGGTAGCTACAGGGTGCAATGTCTATGTTAGCACATAAGCCAGTACAATACACTATACTATGGATTATGCACATCTGTGCATACATAGAGTAGCAGACTATAGTATGTGGCATGTGTGCATACATGCCTTGCATATGATGTTACATTACATATTGTACAGTAACACATGTAACTATGTGATATATAGTTGTGTTGTATGTGCACTAGTGACTTACCAGGCAACTCCAGGCTCGGTGGTTGAGAGACACCCATCTCCACAACACCAGCTAAAGCTTGTGGATGGAGGTCTGCAGGTGTCCCCAGGTTGGCCAGTAGCTCCACGGTACATGTGAGTGGGGACTGGGTGAGTGTCCCCCCACCTGTTGCACCTTGTTCCCTGGCGATTGCATTAGCATGCTGTTTCGTCCATCTTATCAAGTCAGTGCAGTGTCGGTGCACCTGCTGATAGGTGTGATTGTGACCGCCAACATCATTTACCCTCCTGCAGAGTTCCTCCCACAGGGCATCCTGCTGCTGTGCATCCTTTGGCACATGGCTGAAGAGCGTTGTGTAGTTGTCGAGAAGGTATGGGATGAGGACCTCATCCTCCAAGCGGCTGTATGGTGGCAGTCTGCTACGTGGCATACCTGGAAGACATAATGATGGAGACAGGTCACAGTAAGTCACAGAGAAGTACAGCAGTACAGCTGAACATACATGTGTATCACATTTATTAAGATTACAAATACATCTTTGTAGAGCTACATGACACTAACACCACTGACATGTATAAGTCACACACATTTGACACCTACTGGTGATGTGATGTTATCGCCATATATGCATGTGTCATGTGATGACATTGCTCATACACCATGTGGATGTTGTCTTGACGTGGGCATGTCTGTTTGCCTGTAGTGGTGTCTTTACCTATCAGCACATGCCTGGAAGTGTTCACATTAATACAATCGACCTTAATGCTGTGTATATGCCACATATATAGTCATACATAGCCATTAGGGATATGATCTGTGACTTTGCAGACTTGCAAGCATGTATGTGTTTTGCCATATACATCTACATGGCAATGTACAGCTGTGTAGCATCCTGCCATGTATTGTCTGTGTTGCACATGTGTAACACATGAGATAATAGCTTGCCTGATGGTATTTGCAGAGTTGGATATTAACTATAGCATGTATGGTCACAGTGATCTAGTAGGCTATATGCCCTGGGCCATTTATGAGCCTAGGCAGACAGGTTACCTAGCTGTAGGCAACAGACAGGTAAGTTGCAGTGGCCAGTTCAAGCAGTGCCACAGAACTGATACACATGGTTACTGATATATTTGGCATGCAGTCATCACACCATGTCACAGAGAGGGGCGATGTGCAGCTTCGCTTGACAGGGATGCATAGTATGGCAAGAGTATGTTAAGTGCATGGGACAGGGATCTGTCAGGCATGTTGTGATCCTTGTACTAGGAAGGTGGATGTCCATGATGTATGTGTTTATCTGGGATCAGGATGTGTTAAGTGTAGCATGTCCAACACCTCTGGGTTGGACATGGATTTATTCAGGGTAGGCTGAATGCTACATAGTGCAGCTAGGGATTGTGAAGGGCAGTGTAGGCCATCTACACATGGGCAATAACCCTTAAAGGAAATATGTGATCTATTATGGGTCACATTGGTGTTGAGTATGGCTGAGCAGTTATCTCTATATTCCTGGATGGCACCCTGTCATGATTAGGGGTGCCTCATACGGCTACCTGTCTTTTGTAATGACATAACTATCAAAGGGAAGTACTGTCCAGCTGCATCCCATACACACAGTTGCCATTATGTTGACCGCTGCCTAGGTGGTAGTTAACGGGTGCAGGGTTTGTAACATAGGGGATGACAATGCGATACTTAGCTGTCAGATTGTGGCCATACATCACACACCACTCATCTGACACACTAAGGCCCTTCTGTATGTTGAATGCAGCACACAATGAGTCAACTATTGCTCCTAGTTCATAGTCATTTGCAAACATCAATAGGTTGATGCCTTCTGTGTTAGTCTATGTGGTATAGATAACAAAGAGGTGGAGTATCAGGAATGACCCCTGTATTACTGTGGCTGGCAGTGGTTTGATGTGCGTGTATTTGTCAGACCCTTCTATAGTGTGGGTTCTGCCAATGGTTCAGTTGCCAACCACTCCTGTGACATAGGAATATATACCTAGTTTGCTGAGTGTAGCTGGAACACAGTAAGAGTGATGGTGTCCTATGACCTAGCAAGTTTATGATATGCAGTGTGAATCAACCTTACTGTCATCTACATTTGTACTGAGTACATCAATTATGTTGACCACGGTTTATGTCCGTACAGACCAGACACAGCAGGGTAGTTGTGCACTATTTCCCATTATCAATGGTGTCTCCCCCTTTGTGGAGTGTGATAACTGTT
This sequence comes from Protopterus annectens, assembly GCF_019279795.1. Lineage (NCBI taxonomy): Eukaryota > Metazoa > Chordata > Ceratodontiformes > Protopteridae > Protopterus > Protopterus annectens. The sequence continues at coordinate 1,150,954,781 of NC_056728.1, forward strand.
GCTGTGCACCATTCGGTGTGTACACAGCCTGACATGGAGCTATGATTGAACATGATGTGTATGTGGATAGCTGAATGTTCTTAGATTTGTGTAGGATACACCCTGGGCTGTTGACAAGTTCCATGAAAGCTGTATGTATGGCATTAGAGAGTGCAGCTTGTACCTGCATAGTCGTTAGTACAGGGTCCTTGTAGTGTACATGCATATGTTACTAAGTGTACCTGTTGGGGGTGGGGGGAAGTGGGAGTGGGTTTAGGTTCTCCAAGACCCTATCTGGATGAATGGGTGCTATTTCTGTAGGTGCAGTACTTCCCATGCCATAGTGCTGTGCAGCACGGCAGGTCTTGTCATTGCCATTACGATTAATGACACAGCTATCGAGTGCTCTGTGCTTGGCCTCATAATATGTGGCTGATTGGTTTCACAGTAGCTTTGCGTGGTTTTATATGGCGTATCTGCATCTTACTGAGGTTGACTAGGGATCACCTACACTCATGTGTGTTCCCTCTTGCAACAGTTACTACCTTCTGTGGTACAGTTTAAAGCATGGTACCACCAGTTTTCCTACTTGTTTGTGTTGGGTTGACTCCTGGTTCTGTTTCAATGGCACAATCACTGCACATATGTGACTGCTTAAGGTTCATTTGTGTAGGATTCAGCATTTGCACATGCATTGTCCATCTGCATGGGGGCCATGGCACTCACCACTCTGCTCTTAGGAAACATAACATTGGCATTGGAAACTAACTATGTGTAGCATACTGTTAGCCCTGTTTGTGTGACTACTGTGATCCAGGTCAGTGGGGTCGATGGAATCCAACATGCAGTGAGCACAGTTGTTGGCACATGACGAGTCTTCCCAGATCATAATGGAATAGTTGAGACTAGCCAATGTTATGGTTCTGTCTCAGATCTAATCTTCCCCATTACAGCACATTATGACAATTGGGAAGTCCGCGGCCTGGTGGGTGATCTGTTACAAGGTGCATTATGAATTCCGCTGTGGCATAAAGGTTGTTGCTCAGCATAATGCATCTGATGTTATGCAAGTGCAATTAGCATGGGGGTGTACATATCTTTCAGGAATATGGACACCCCCTGCAGCCTGTGTGTTCCAATAAAGGATAATGGGCAAAAGGTGAGGTATGTGTTATAACATGATCATGCAGGTGTGCTCTCCAGAGCATTGAAACATGTCTCAGCCACTGCACAGATATGTTCTCCATGTTAGGGATTGACATATGTGTGTCCGTATAGTGTTTCTGACATGTATCGTTCTGTAGCGAGACCCGCATTTTATTGCTTGGCTGTCTCTGTAACAGCAGTGGACCCTCACCTGAAATGATCATGATGAAGGCACTATAGGGGAAGCATAAGCCCTAGGCTGTATCCAGATTCCCAGGGCTGACAGGTGCAGGCCCTGTCTGGCAAAGCATCATGATCTGTCAACCATGTTATCCCAGGATGATAGATACTGGATACCCTGCGACATGCACCTCTATACTAGACAGTTGTGGAATACAATCCTTTTGTTCCTGTACTGCAGTATCATTCTGGCCAATGGCAGAATGCTACCCAGGCCTTGGGACATACCTGCATGGGCTACAAGACCGGACAGTTCCTACATGTGTTTCCATGCAGTCCAGGCTACTGTATCACAGGTCCTTAACAACAACATGGAATATGCCAGAGCCATTTGTATAGTTCAGAAGGTGGTCTGAGTGTATGAGTATGTGGCTAATCATGGCAGACAGGCAGCTGACAGTATGTATGCCCTCGTATAGGTCAGTGTGTAACATAGTGCTAGAGTTTGCATTCACAAATGAGTACTGTTGGGCATGTTTCCAGTCATGTGTTCAGAGGTGTGTCACAATTGCACAAACTATGTCATACAGTTTGTGTATTTCGGTGTCTGTCTCTTCCTGCTTGGGGGGGTCACTTGTTTGGCCAGATACTTAGATGCGTCTGTGAATGTGTGTGATTTCCGGTAGTGTGTGTGGGTGTCCTTACTGTGTCCTGGTAAGGGTATGTGTTGGTTGTGTTGATGAGCTGCATGTGCTTACCCACACCTCATGACTGTCCAGTCCAGTCATGACTGTAGACTGGGCTGCCATCCAGCTTATCCCCTGTAGTTGTATCCCAGACAATGTGTGGGGCATGGTGTTAGGTGGGTCTGGCAGTGTACATGGCATAGAGATTACATTCCCCCAGGATGGCCACATAAACAAAGCTGACATTAGGTAACACCAATAGCTGACTAGTGGACATGCCTGTATGAGCAGTCAGTACTACAAGTACCAAGTACTGTATTTAGTTTACGTATTGCTTATGAAGATGTTTTAGACAGTGATGCTGATATGTAAATATTTGTGTTATGGACGTGACAGCACTGGCTGTTACGGAAACATTGTAGCTACCTTTAGCAGCAATCCTCCTCTGAGGAGCACATCACATCCTGTTAGTTGATTACAGATGATGCAAGTGTCTACAGGTCTGTTTCCTTCTCTGGGTATATACTCACATATCCACCAGGACCATGAGCTCTGTTGGGCACAGACACCCACTCTCCAAACAGAGTCATGTATCAATAGGCTCTGCTGCCACTATCAACATGATCAGGATATAATCAGATAGTGTAAGCCATCACCTATGAAGCAGCTATTACACACGGGCAGCAGTCTCCTACATCTTACACTCATACTGTAGATGTTACACTGGAGTTAAAGATTATATGCCACCTGTTTCATTACCAGTGCTGTGCACTACCTTACATACAGTATGTGCAGGCGGCTGTTAGGTTGGCAATGAGAGGTTGGGCTACACAAACCTGGTAGTTCGACCAGTGTGTCTGTACTCTCACTATCCACTCTATGTAGGTTTGCACATAGCCATTTGGCCTAGCCCTGTAACAAGGGTGACTACACATTTGCATAACATGTACACATGCACAGCTGTTATTGCTTGCAAATGATAGTAGAGAGGTGGATATTACATGTGTTATGTGCATGGATAGTTACCTGGCTCTTCCAATTATCTTTGCTATCATGCTGCTAACCTGTCAGATGAATACCAGTGCTATGTATCCTGTCACTGAGTATTGTAATTGCCAATAGACATAACTACTGTTTGCATAACATAACAGAACTGCTATGAAGAATAGAATACAGATCTGCCTAGAATACTGTACATTACACAGTTATTGGCACAATATCCCACAATGCACACCATATTTGCACGGTAAGCCCACCTTTAACATCTTCATCTTACTTATACACCCATACATATGTTGACTGTTACAATATATCAACATATACTATACCCTGTTATAGCACATACTTGTTGGACCAATCCTGACACTGACAGTGGCTGGAAGCAAATTGGTGGGTTCCAAGCCCATATCATCACTTGTGGTGTATGTGGAGTGTGCTGTGTGACCTACAGCAGTACACACATAGAATACTACAAGCATTACTACTGCTCAACAATACATCCTACAAGATAGCTATTTCCACTATATGTATTGATTACACTGTAATTCTTACAGTACAGATACTACATACACAGACATACTACATGTTATACATACCGTCTTACTAATCAGAGGTGTTATTAACTAGTGTAATACTCGTTTTCGGTTCATCTTTCAGTGTTTTGTACTGTCCTACAGGTAGATACATGTATATGTGACAAGGCAATCTTTTATAGTTACAGATCAGTAATGTGCTATCCCGATGGCCAATTGGTGTTCCTAAATATTTAATTATATGCACATCAGCTGCGCTGCTACTGTCTTAGCCAATACCATGGCTACAGTGGAGTATAACTGAGTACTCCACTTGGACATTGTCCCTTTGCCTTACTTGTGAGGAAGACAGCGTGGAAGTTTTGTTTGGAATCTATTGCAACAGCTGTATGGAGACAAACAGTAATATATTGTGTGTAATGCCTAGAGGAGTTGGCCTAAATGTGGGTACTGCTGTTATATTTCTGAACATTGCTACTTGTGCAGGGTTTGTCTGTACCTAATACTTCTGCATATGTGTCAGACTGGCCAGGTTGTTTGGCCAGCTCAAGGCTGCATAGCAATGCATATAATGTTAGGGGGTTTACAGTGTGCTTACCAGACATATTTAGTTTGGTGTTACTGTGTATCATACTGTGCTAATAATCAGTACTCGGTAAAACTTCCTGGTGTACGAACCTTTCAACCCTCTGAAACGGGATTAGTTCATACAAACCCTGTTACATCAGCAGCTGTTCAATTGTATAATGGCAACTATTTCACATAGGGCCATGTTAGTGTGTATGTGTCCAGGTATGTTAAGGTTTCAGCAGATGTTGTACAGTAGTTGCATAATTGGTTATGGTATGACAGTATGGTACTGATGTAATTATTTTGGTTGTGGGGTAGATGTTGGTGGATGTACATAGCATATGCAGGTGTGTAGGAACCCCTTTTATACAACGTCTATATGTGTGTGGGTGTTCTTTCCCTATGTGAACACCTATCCCTTAGTGGACTAATACTATGGTAATTGCAGGCTGATTCATTAAGGCACTATTAAATGCTTCCTGTATAGCATGCAGGTACTGTTAGTCCTTGAATCCTTTTGGCAATACATCGGAATGTAATAAAGATTTGCAAAATGAAAGCTGTCTGTGTAATTCTGTCATGGATATTTGCAGTCATTGCAGTTGTATGGGAATGAGTGATTGCTATGGTCTATGTTATACTCAGTTATGACCACTTTGGATGCTGTCTACAGACATGTATGTATGTGTATATATATATATATATATATATATATATATATATATATATATATGTGTGTGTGTGTGTGTGTGCGTGTGTGTGTGTGTGTATATGTATATAGATATATACATTATTACATACGTTTATCTGTACCTCCATAGATGTGTAGATTTTTTTAACCTATCTATATATCTACATATATATATGTAGACCTGTATATATCGACATGTCTCTATGTATCTCTCTCTCTCTCTCTCTATATATATATATATATATATATATATGAGCATACACCTTTAATTGGGTACAAGGTGGGTTGTCCTATTTCAGCACTTTCCTCCTTTTTGTGTTTTAACCTGTCTGCATACACAACTGGTAAAGGTACATCCCAGGTAGCTTAGTGTTAGGTTACTCTGAGGATAGAGTACATGGTTGTGGGTTCTACTCCTGGATGGTGTTATTATTTTACCTCTCAGAGTAGGCACTGGTAGGGAAAGTGTAAATAATGCACATTTACGTGGTTGTGAGCAGGTCTGCCCGTGGTCTGCGTGACATTAAGCAAAGGTCAAACATGTGAAGCGCTTCTCCGTTTACCGTGTTTCAGTGCCACGTACCGTCGAGCAAACACGTGGGAAACCCGCTTACAACTGCTTAAGAGTGCTTTAATCCACCTGCATCCAAAAGCCCTTATTCTGGTTCTCAAAATAACCTACCAGCCATTGCAGGTCTTAAACCTGGGACCATGAACACCACTGTCACTCACCTTACCACTAAGATATCTTAGATATGCACAAATGTTATGGTGTTTAGAATATACATTATACTACAGACATTCCTCACTAATTTGACAGTCAGTTGGTGTACATATGTCTGCTACATGTTAATGTTCATATGTTTGTGAAATTAGGTGTTGCAATGTGACATGACAGGGTGCATTATGAATGAGTAAGGTTCTTGCTTTGTGTCCTTTTTATATTGCCCCCATACTCCATGTATGCCCCTCCAGTTCACTTATTGGACATCCGACCCAAGCCCTCCTTGATGCATGATTGCATTACCCATCATTCCCCCCCCACCCCAATCTTCACATACACAACAACCACCCCTTCTATGGTGAATTAGTTTAATATTAATTGTTATAATACCAGAGCGGCATGTATTTTGTGTACACTCCAATTCCTTTGGAGTGCTTCTGTGTCACGAAGTGTGTTCATATATGCTTATATATATGGCTATTGATGTAACTGTATAAGATATATATATATATATATATATATATATATATATATATATATATATATATATAAGCAGACATCACTGACATATATATATATATATATATATATATATATATATATATATATATATATATATATATATATTTTGCATTAGTTTGTAACAGTAATACATCTGTAGACTGGAATGTGTTGGTTCACAAACTACACTACATTGCAATGTACTGTACATATGTACACAAAGTCATTGTCCCATTTGTGATCATTACAGTGAAATGCATATGGTATAAGGTGTAGTCTCAGGACCATGAAATGTTTGTACACCTTGGATGGCTTAGTGGTATGTCCCATGACTATAGTGTGCATGGTCCAGGGGTTTGACACCTGTGATGCTTTACAAATGTTTTTACTTTAGAATAAGGCTCCTTTAAGCAGTTGTAAGCATGTTTAAAAGTATTTGTGCGACATTATAGCAGCGATCCAAAACGAATTGACCACAAGCCCAAAAAGATGAAATGTATAAATATTTAATACGAAGCGCTTTTCGTCACCAAAAAAACAGTAACTTCCTCAGATACCATCCAAGTTTCAAAATTCTTTTTAAAAGCATTGTTCAATAGTCACATGGTAAAAGTAACCAATCAACCAACAAAAAATGTATGCATCACCACTAGAATTAGTGACAACACAAAAAAATGTTTTTTTTTTTTAAATAAGTAAACTGTATTTATCAACTTACAAAGCAAGCTGTTACCATTACAGTAGTAACAAACATTATAAATACATCAAAACTTATAAAATCAATTTAAACTAAGACCAAATAGTTTATTAGAAAGTAAAGATAATGGTTCATACCGAATAAAAGCTTAAACATATATTGTTATTACAGTAGTTTCATCTGTTCAAACTTTTCAGTTTGAAGAGGCAAGGTATACTGCATGCTTCATTCAAGCCTGAGTTGCAAAAGGCATTCAGCCTTAATTGCCAAATCAATTCACGTTCCTGTAAGAGCAGTCCCTTATGTCCACCTCTAATGTCAGTTTGTATCTGATCAATAGCTTTAAACTTAAATCTATGCCCCCAGTTAAATGGGAATGTTTAGCCAATGCATTATCAAGTTTATTTCTGTCTAGGGTATATATGTGTTTATAAACTCTATCACAGAGCCTGAGTTCCGTTTTACCAACGTAAAATGCCATACGTGATTGACATTTGGCCATGTACACAACAAATTTAGAGTCACAGTTTAGTTTATGGGCAAGATTAAAGTTCATATCGTTAATCGTAAAGGACCTTCCTACTTCTACATATTGGCACATCCTACATGTGCCACAGGTATACATGCCTTTCAACCTGCTAGAAACAATTGGCTCCTTAATCTCCAATAAGATTAGTGCCCTTTCTAAAAATTAGAATTGGTTTATTACCCATTTTTTTACAAGAAAGTTATCATTGCTGATAAGTTCCCAATTTTTAAATAAAATACATCTCTCCCTGGAAGTGTCTTTGCAGTAAGTTGTTATAAAACTGATTCTATAGTGAGACATTGAGATGTCATTCCTTATGTCCAACTGTTGATGCAAACTGTGGGTGAAGGTGTTATTGGGTAAAACACTGAAAAGGGAACTGAAGGTACGAGTACAAAGTATAGGTTTGATTCCCCCTTGATTCCTTTTATGTTGTACTTCATCAACTAGCAAATTAATTAAATCAATAGGGTAACCTCGCTGTTCAAACATATTACTGAGTAGGTTTCACTCACTGATGAAGTCAATATCAAGGGACACCATTTTGGCCACCCTAATCAGTTGACCCTTAACAATGGAACGTTTTTGTGCTAAAGGGTGGCTGCTAGTAAAATGAAGGAAAGAATTACTGTAAGTTTTTTTTCCTAAAGATTTTTGACACTAGTCTCTTGTTGTCCTCAAGTCAAACTAATGTCCAAATAGTCAATTGACTTAGTACTGAAGTTAGATGTAAATTCTAAAAAGTGAGTAGTATGGTTTAAATAATTAACAAGTGACTGTGCCTGGGACGCATTCCCTCTGAATACGATAAAAATGTCATCCAAAAAAACGGGTGTAATAAACAAGGCTCATCATGTGTGGAGAGTTGTTGAAGATTAACTTTCTTTCCCAATATGCCATGACTAAATTAGCCAGACTGGCCCCACATGGAGAACCCATAGCAACTCCCCTCTTTTGCAAGTAGAACTTTTTGTCAAAAATAAAGTAGTTATTGGTGAGGATTATATCTATGAGTTCCTCTATTAAGTGGATCTCAGTTACAGGTGCTCCTTTATAAATAAACTCACCCTTTCAACTGCTTCAAGATGGGGGATGGAAGTATAAAGGTCTTTGACATCGATTGTTAAAAAATTATTCTAAATGTTAAAGTCCATATCATTAATTTTCTGCAGAAAAGTCCAAGAATCCTTGCACACTTGAGTTTCAGATTTCAAATACTTCTGTAAGATAGTATCTACCACCTTAGCACAAGGATAAGTGATGAACCCTCTGCCATCAATGAGAGGTCTCATAGTTGGATTAGCTAGGTCTCTGTGTATCTTGGGAATACAAAACATGACAGGTGTTTTAGGACATAAAGTTGTCACGTAGTTGTAAGTATCAATGTCAGTCTTAGCTTCTATAAATAGATGATTCAAGTAGCCTCTAATACGGTTGTAAGCTATATTCATTTCATTCAATGAAACTTTAGAGTATGCGTCACTGTTCAACATCGTGTACATTCTAATATTATAGTTGGCCAAATCGAATATAGCTAACCCCCACCTTTATCGGGCTTAACAGCCCTCACTTGTGCACATCTCAACAATTGTAACAAGGTCTTCCTCGTAAGAGACATTGTTCTTACCATGCTGTCTATTATTAAATATTATGAGAAGATGGCAGATGCCCCAGGTCTAATTCACATATATTCTCAAATATACTCAAAGTGGGGTGAAGTGGGGGTTATATGTACTAGAGACCCTAAGAGGCTGATTGTTGACTACAGTATTCCCAAGTACAACAGTTAGGTTAAGTTTCCTAACAAAACATTTCAAGTCCAAAATAGTTTACACAATATTCATAAGTCTACTAGGTACAAAAGTATTGCCCCTAGCTAAAAAGTCAGTGAGCATAGGGTCGATGTTTAGTGTAGAGTAGTTAAAAATACTGAAGTCCCCTACAGAGTTTTTCACAATGTTTAGTCTAGGGTTATCACCCTGTACTAATGTCTCCGTCTGTTGTTGCGCTGTTTGGCCCTTTGATTTTGAGGGTATTGTCTCTTTGGAACAGCACCAGACCGCTTCCCTTTGTGAAAATTTTGGTTACCATTATTCCCACCACCCTCCTGTTGATTCGTGACTGGGCGTATGTTGTTGTGGTTACGGATACGTTCACTCCGTCTAACAGTGCTTGTGTCTGGGCTCTCCTCCCCGCTCAACTCTGAAGGAACAAGGTTAATAGTCTCTTGTTGGCAGGAGTGATTGTCACCATTAATTGACCATACTTGTGCTGTTGAGGGTCTAGTGTATGCAGACCCATTGTTATAAGCTGAAAGGTCTCGCTTCATTTTCTTAATTTTGTTGTTCCTTAACCTTTCCGATAATTGGTCAATACTAACAAAAGTTCTGTCATAGTCGTACTTATATCTAAAGAAGTCTGCGTTAGCCATTATCTCTATATTTAAGTCTGAGATCTCCTTAGATAATGCCTCTATCTGGATGGTATAGTGTTTCACCATAAGTTGCATGAGGTCAAACCCTTGTTGATCAAACAAGGAATTAAGTTCAAGGTGGTTGATTGGTTACTTTTACCATGTGACTATTAAACAAGGCTTTTAAAAAGAATATTGTAACTTGGATGATATCTGATGAAGTTACTGTATTTTTGGTGATGAAAAGCGCTTCATATTAAATATTTATACATTTCATCTTTTTGGGCTTGTGGTCAATTCATTTTGGATCTTTGTTTTTTTTTTTTACCAGTATGCCTGCGGTGGTGTTGCTGCGGTAGCGTTGTTGCCTCACAGTAAGGCATTGTCCTGTTCGATTCTCAGTTATGGCATCTTCTGTGTGGAGACATGCATGAATGGGCGTACCTTCGTTGGAGGTTGTGCATCAGGGCTGGCAACTTGGCATGTAGAAATCAACTACCAATAATTAGCGGACCGGAGTTCCACTGTGACGACCCCTAACCGGGAAAAGCCAAAAGACACAACAACCAGTTTGTTTTAGTGTGACATTATAGCAGCGGTTAAACACAGTTAAACAAATGTAACTTATAACCTGTGTGCACAAACATGGCCACATCCGTTAACTACTCCGGATATATACCTTTTAGTGACGTAACATCTTACTATGTGCTGACATGACATTACATTCTCTGTTGACTGTACTCTCCTGCACACATAGGTTTATAAGGGTGATTTTAATGTTTATTATACAGACAATTACTACCTATATATGCAAGCTATGGTTAAGGTATACTTTTACACATGATAAGCATCCCTGTCTTTATCGGGATTGTAACCTCGAATGCACATATACTATGTGGATGCTGTAACCATTACACTGTTGACATTAACATTGCTTCCACCTATTTCCTATTTAGATGATTTCTATGTGTAAGCTAGGCTAAGCAAAGGGCGGGAGCCCCCAAACTCACTGAGCTTCACGTACTCTTGAAATAACAACGTATATCAAATGTACTGTGAGACAAGGCATTACATTCCTAACTACATTAGGCATAGCCCCTCACTGACACACTTCAAGGGAAACCTTGTTGTGTGAATGGGTAACAGAATATACACCCCTGGGATCATGTGTCCCAGAACCATACAGCTAGGGGGTGGGGGAGCCTGTCCAGCTTGATAGCTGCAAGACCTGTTGGAGGAATTGAATGGTGTTGAATTGCCACATTATGATGCCCTCTTTAGATCACTAAGTGCCCCTATCACCCTCCATAACCCCAGTCTTCAACAGCTTCCAGCAACTCTGCCTGGAACTGCTTCATTGGCTATGCTTGACAGAGGCTCAGTTACTTCATCAATGGTGCAGGGAAGGCCAACACACTGTTGCTATGCTTCTAATTGCCCTTTGGCAGATAGATAGTAGGCTATCTGTGAACCTCTAACGTGCAGGCCATCACAGCCATAATATGTGAATAAACAGACCTTCAGATCACCATATACAGTGTGAACTCACCATGTAGTCAGGAAACAGTTGAGTACAGCAAGAACATACAGAACACTGATACTTAGTCACTCCAAAAACCTATCTTGGAAGCTAGAAGACTTGTATAAGTTTAAGGCTTTCTATTGTTTATCAGTAGGTTACATACAGAGGAGATGAAAAACAAGCACAGATGGGGAACATGCATGCATTGATACCATACCAGCCTGTGTCAGCCTTATGCTTTGGAATACTGGCCAAGGCTATTGGAGCCCCAATGGTGCTTTATTTAGGAGAGTCTCAAAGGTGAATACCAGCTCCGTAAACAGCACAATAGCAGATTCAATGAGGTTTATGCTACTCAACACCAGGGGTTTTGATCACAACATGCATGCACTCACAGCACTCCTCAGGATGGACAACATCAACATCTGTGCATTAACTGAAATCTGTCTTAAGGCTCCTGAGAGCACACCAGCACTACCAGACTACAACCCATACCACACATTTCAGCCACAGAACATGGACTGACAGACATGGAAGGGCTATATCCATATTCATCAGGGATACCTACACCTCCAGGTTGGTGGGCAGCATGATACCTCTGTGATCATCCATGTGCAGCTAACATCAGCCACAACTACAATGTGGAATGTGGCCTGTTATGGATCACCCTCCATGACCCAGGACCTCCACTCCACCTACCTGGAGACAGCGGAGAACATAGTCCTAAAGCACACCCTGGCATTGGTCGATGTCAACTACCATACCATTAACTGGGAAACGTACTCTGGTACTCACTTCCAGGACCAGCGCTTCCTGGAATGTATCACCTCATATGCCCTGTAGCAGGTGGTAACCTCCCTAATGTGGGGTGGAAGCTACTAGATGTGGTCATCACCAACATGGGCAACAGGTGCACCACAGTGGAGGTTAACCAGTCACTGGTTAGATCTGACCATGAACTATTCACTGTTTCCACACCCTAGCATCTCCCCCACCCACGGATACCACAGTGTATACCTTTCCTACAGCTAACTTTACACTACTAGTGACAGGGGTGGGGGGTTTCATAGCCCCCACGCTAAGGGGAAACACTGCTTAAGATAGAGACAGATTTACAAATGCAGTCTATAAGCACCTACATGGATGTATGGATCGTGCCATCGCTGGTAAACCAAGACTCACTCCTCCTAGACAAGGACACCAGTCTGGTGGACCTCTGCAATAAACAGGCTATACTACAGACGTAGGACAGTGTTCCAGACACACAGCAAATCCCACAAATGGCAGACATCCATGACCACTATTAGTATTATATGCAGGTCCCTCATGACATAATCCAAGGCTAACATCAGCAGGAGAATACGCAAGGATTCGAATGATAACCACAAAACCTTCTTTGACTATGTCAAGGATCTAGGTAGTGACACACAGATTTGCACTGTGCCAGTGAAATATAGCACAAAATATGCTGACCCTACTGATATCACCAACATCCTTGCAGATACATTTGGTGCATACTTCACCCCCTAAAGAGCCCACAACACTACCCGAAAGGTGCAGTATCCCAACCATCAGAAACACACAGGTGAAGATGGCCCTCTCTAACAGCAGAACACAGCATCAATGGAGGCAGATTTTGACCCAGACTGCATCTTGCAAACTGCACAAGACAACCTGCCCCCCCAACTAATTAAGCATTCCTACCTCAGCCTCTCCACAGGCTACATGCCCATACAATGGCGCGTGGCAACAGTTATTCCACTCCATCACAGTGAAATCACAACTGACCATGGTAACTACCACCCCTTAAGCCTGACTAGCCTGGTCTGCAATGGTATGGTTCGCATCCTCATGGCACTCATTAACAATGACATTGGTAACCTTTGAACACTTGACCCAACCCAGGTCAGCTTGGTTGAGTGCAGTTCATGCCTACTGAGCCTGTTTGACTTCTTACATACAATCACCAAGACGTTAGATGACAGGGGAGGTGGTTCACACATACTACCTGGACATCACCGAGGCTTTTGACACCATGCCCCACTCAGGTATTATTGATAAACACACCAGCCTGTGCATTCACCCATACATCAAAGGTTGGGTTGCCAATGGGCTTACACACAGAACCCACATGGTACGACTAGCGGTCTCCAGGTCCAACTCTTGAACAGTCACAACTGGTGTCCCACAGGACTCAGTCCTGGGAGCCCTACTGGTTGGCATATACATCTCATATGTACAGGCAAACACAGGTGGACCAAGGCAGACCATGTTTGGCAATGGCTGCAAACTGGAAGCCATGACTGATAGTCCAGCTGGCATGGACATCCCACAAGGGGCCTCACAGAGAACATCACAGGGTGCCAAAGACATGACCTCCAGCCAAGTGCCACTAATTGCATGGTCATTCCATTGTGGAACTGGCACCCACATATTAAGATATGAGTGGCAGCCACTTTAATACAGATGAGGTAATGGGGTATCTGAGGACTAAGGTAGATAGTGATCTCCCCTGTGACAATCATATCTCCACAGTAGTTAGGACATCCTTCAATGTAGGCCATCTGACTACTAAAGGATTCTCATCTAGACATACTGGGGTTATAGTGCCCCTTTACTCATCAGTCCCATCATAGGGTATAATAACCCATGTGGGATGTACCTCAGAGGATGCATCCAACAGCTGGGGGGTCCACAAATGTACCTCACCAAGGGGAATACTGGTGTCCAACATATGGCCTATGCAGCTGGACTGAACAAATTCCTGCTTTACTTAGTGGCATCTCATGTACCCAGAGATGATCTCCACTTGACCAACACAGCCATGTTGAACTCAGGCTTCATGGATATGCTCCACCTATGGGAATCCATGTCACAGTGGGCCACACACTGTAGTGAGATGACCTTGCCACAAAAATAACCGAAAGATGCTGGAGAGACAGCTTCCTGTCACAGACACTCCCCTTACTTTGGAACAACATCCCTAACTACATTATACAGAGCCCCTCACTAACACTCTGCAAGAGAAACCTTGAAGGGTGGATGGGGAACAGTAGATGCACCCCAGGGATCCTGCCATTGGCTCTGCTCCACAGAGGGATGGTTAATGAATCAATGGGGTGGCAAAAGCTTACACATTTTGGCTGGCCTTATGAATGGCCTCTGGCAGTTGGCTAAGTACCTAACTATAGGTTCATAGGTTCATACTAGGCTATCTGCCCTAGGGCATTTATAAGCCTAGCCAGAGTGTGTTTGGCTTTCGCCACCCATTTTAAATTAATTTTGCTATGCCTTTTTTTGAGGTTAGTATACTGTGCCTCTGTCTAACAGTGACACAGAAGTGATAACCGGGGTAAACCTACGATCTTCCATCCACTCATCAAGATTCCTCTTGAAGAGAGTCAATGTGGGACTCTGCCTAACCTGGACTGGGATTTTATTCCAGAGTGAAGGGAGCCTCTGGGTTATGAATCTGTCCCTCCAGCATGTCCTATTTATTTCAGTGCTGAGGTTCAAGTCTCTCGAGCGTATAGCTCGATGGGATTTGGATTTTCTGAGGTGCAGCATGTCTATTAATTCTGGGTTGGACATAGCTTTATACGTCAGGCACAGATCGCCTCTGAGCAGGCGGTATGCCACTGAGTAGAGCTGGAGTTTCTTTAACCGGGCAGCATATGGCATCTGTTTGAGCCCTTTGATCCTCTTGGTGAGGTACTTTTGGGGTCGTTCCAGTTACTGCAGGTGTCTGGTAAGGTACATCCCAAAAGGGGCATTGTACTCAATTATGGGCCTGATGAGGGATGAGTAAAGAGACACGATGACCTCCCCTGATCTAGATGTGAATCCCATCATGATTAGGTGGGCTATATAAAATGTTTTTCTTACCACTTTGGCCACGTGGTTGTCAAATGAGAGATTGCTATCAACTTGGGTCCCCAGGTCCCTAATGAACTATGAATCTATACATACAGATATGCATATATAATTAGCTTAATTTACCTTTCAGGCATGTACTTATGGTGTGTGTGTGGCTGTTATGTGTGCAATAGTTGTTGGCTGCCTATTAATAATGCGCATAATAGATGACCTATACATGACATCATGTGTGTCATGTGTCCATGTGTTTTCCATGTTTGTGTGTGTGCAGGTGGAGGTCCAGGTCAGTCCCTCTAGTCTGTGTCATGTCAGTGTGTGTGCTTGCTCGCTCCCTCTTTGCCAGGCAGGCGGCATGATCCATCCGCCCCATACCTGGGGGGGGCTGGCCCAGGGTGTTAAGTCCGAGTACTGCCTGTGTGCCTGTGGGGCCCTTGGCAATGGTGGTGGCTGTGGAGGCCCTTCACCATTCTGTCCCTGCTGCAGCTGTTTCCACAGGACCATATTGTGTAGCATGACACACTATTTACATGTGGGCACATGTACCTGGAGAGTACTGCAGGGCTCCACCAGATATGTCCAAGCAACGGAACCATGATTTAAGTATCCCAAACACATGCTCTATTATGATTCTGGTTTGTGCGTGTGCCTCATTATGGCATTCCTGCATAGGTGTGTGTGCATTTCTGATGAGAGTCATCATCCACGGTTCCAGTGCATAGCCAACATCCCCCACCAGGTGTCCATTTGGGATGTCCCCCCTGGCAAATAACCGATACAGCTTTGAGGCATGCCAGATGTGGGAGTTGACCTGACAGTTGATGAAGGGGTATCCCTTGCAGTTTATGTAGTGCCTACTCTGCTCACTAGGTGGTGACTTGATGTGCATGCAGTCCATTGCACCCAGTACCTCTGGGTATTCTGCCACATGGTGGAAGAGATGCATATTGCCGGCCAACTCCTCCTGCGTTCGGGAGAAGTATATGTGCTCATTGGCATGTGATAACATGGCATCCAGGAACTGGTGTAGTACCCTGGATGCTGATGCCTGTGAGATACCCATGATATCCCCAGTTGGTCTTTGAAAAGTACCTGTAGCTAGTATTCTCAGGCTTACACATACCTTCGTATCCACTGAGATGGGTTCCCCTCTGTTTGTTCTGGCTCTGAGGTGTGGTCGGCACAGCTCCACAAGTTGCTGTACACTGTCCCTGTCCACCCTGTAACGCTCTACTATCTCCAGATCATGTAGCCCCTGGTAGGTTACCCTGGGTCTGACCACTCTCCTCCTCCTCTTGTGGAAGCGGTGGTTGTGTGCATCATCCTCCACACCACCTTCAGTCTCCAACACATGCTGGTGGATCAAAGCTATGGCAGCCCCTAACATGTACATAATAAAAGTTCCCCATCTGTATACACCACTGGTGCAGAGTGTATGGGAATACACAAATGTGTGTGAGGTGCTTTCACACTTTATATTATTGTGCTATGGATGCTGCTGATGTAAGCAGGTGTGTATGAACTAGTCCAGCTACTGCGTGCCATAATTATGGGTTTTGCAATGAGTACTGCAAGTGTGGGGCCTTTAGTATGGAGATCTACTTGCCTACCTTGATTAATCTGTTTCCCTTTAATTCACTTTTAGACCTGGATCCCTTCCCATTATCAGGCATGCATTCACCTGCCGTCTTTCTTGTTTTGTACTTTCCCTACCCAGTCATGGTGAAATGTGCCTTGTAGCTGATATACTGCATATCGCCTTTGTTCTACTTTGACACTTTGCTGTTTTCTTTGCAGTACAGCCCCTCCCCTTCCCTGTTCTGCAGGTAGATGCTTGCAGCCTTGTTAGCTGTTGTCAATGGCCCACTGTAGGCTCCTAGGTGTTATTTAGCCATTTGTACTCCAATTTCACTGCTGCAGCATTTCCTTATTTCTTTCCTATATCCTTCCTGTTTCAGCTGCAGTGTGCAATGTGCATACCCGTTTACTGGGTTTGCATGCGTTTTCATCTCCGTTCACATGCATACATGGTTACCTTGTGTACTCTCAGCTAAGCATAGCTATGGGCAATTCGACACACCCCTATCCTGCAGCTTTGCCTAGCTAGGGGCAGACCAGTTTAGCAATGCTCCAATGTGCTTACAGCAATGGCGACACACCCCTCTCTTGATGTCATCTTTATCTCAAGGGCTCACCTCGGTGTTATAACGCTATGCTGTGAGGTGCATCCTTACACCAGTGGGGAATCTGCGATTCACTATTACTCCTCTCATTTGCATGGCATTGCCTACTAATTCCTAGCTACTGCACATAACACTGTCAGTGCCCCTTAGCAATCCTTGTGTTATGAGTATGGTGTAGCATGCCTGCCATTGACTATTATGGGGAAATCATGATATGTGTTTCATTGTGGTTTTATTCTATATTTTTATATATTCCTTGCAATCCCCTTTGCACACCATTGCCCTGCGCTTCCACGTCGCGATAATGCAACTATATATATATAATAAATGTTTATTTTATATTTTGCACATGTTTTTTATGCCAGTGGCTATATATTTAACCATTGGTATATATTAACATTATAAGACATGTGTTTGGTCGGCTGTCGTGGCTCCGATTTTGTTTGCAAAAATGTAAACCATTTTCTACGGTTTACATTTCTGCATGCTTACACTACACCTGCACCACTTCCTGAATCGCCACATACCTTCATTGCATGCTACACTGCTGCACATGGGGTAATTAGCATACAAGGCTCAGGAGTGGTGCGGGCATAGCGTACGCAGGTAGTGCACGTGTAAACAGCTGATACCTGAATCGCTCGGCGGCCATATTTGGTATTAGAACGCCAACACTATGCCTGCACCTGGCGCAAGCTTCATGAATGCTGGGGATTTATTGTGATGTTAGGGGAAGAAAAGAAAAGGAAGAGAGTAGTCCATTTTATATAAGAAAATACAGTATAATGAATGCAGGCTAAAGGGCATAGAGAATGAGAGAGCTGCGATCCTTTATAAGCAAGAAGAAATAATTAAAGCTGTAGGATCTTTTGTGAAGCTACGCACAGACATAGAGTATACAGATTTAGAATGGGGCATAAAAACATTTCTAGAGAAACAACGGATATACTAAGATAACAACTACTGAGGAAGTCCAGAAAAGCATCAATAGAGGAAGGATTGCATCTGTATCAAAGAAGACAGCACTGATTATACATTTTACAGAAAAATGAACAAGGAAAAACTAAAATATTTTCATTAAGTGATATGTAACTGGTTCCTAGGAAAGACAACTTTGTTATAATTTAAGGACTTCTAGTTATAATAAGCCTTTAGTATCTGATAGGTTGGGCACATATACTTGTTGAGTTTGCAGAGCTTTTAAATATATCTCCAGTAGAAGCTCTTTTACACAACCAGTGAAAGGTCAGAATTTTGTTTTTAAGTTTTATTCTGATTGTACTTCAAAAGATCTGGTTTACTTAGCTGTTTGCAATGACTGCATAAGTTTTTATGTTGGTAAAACCAATCACCCGCTCAAGGTACCTATCTTGGAACATCTTAGAGATATTAGGTGTAAGGATTTGAATAATGCTTTGGCTAAACATATAGATTCCTGTCCTACACATAGTTTTTCCTTTTTTGGTTTTACAATTGCTTGTTGGCAATGTGAGAGGGGGTGGTTCATAAAGTGGAAAAAGCAGAAATTAACTGGATTATTAGGTTTCAAGACTATAGGGCTCCTTGTTTGAATAGTAATGTACCTTTACGTCACACACTTAGGGCATTTAAATTAGTTCATTGATTTAATTGCTTTTACTATTTATATGTGATGCAGTCTGTTTTTTGTTTCACTGGTCTGATGAAGTGCATTATTGCATGAAAGCGCTTACCATTTTTTCTTTATCAATAAATCGTTTTATTTTTTTGGCTGTGGTTGGCTGGTTGTTGTTGTTGTTTGTCTTTCGGCTTTTTCCCGGTAAGGGGTCGCCACAGCAGAACTCTGGTCCACTAATGATTGGCAGTAGATATTTATGAAACTCCGAGGTGCCAGCTCGACACCCAACCTTCAATGAAGGCACGCCCTTTTACGCACGCATGTCTTTCAAATGCTACCCAACTGCGAGGAGGACATGCGGACTCTACACAGAAGGCATTCCCAAGCCAAGCTGAGAATCGAATGGGAGAACCTCTTGCTGCGAGGTAACAATGCTACCGCCGTACCACCGTGGCAATTACTTCTGTTTTATTTATTGTATTTTTTTGTTGTTGTTGTTATACCAGCCTTTGATTTTAAGTGGTTTGTTTATTCTATTTATGATATATAGTATGAGTACAAACAAGATGTATAGTATGAGTATAAACAATAGACAAGGATTAGATTTAATAAATTTAATGATTTATATATATATATATATATATATATATATATATATATATATATGTTTATATATCTATATCTATATATATATATATATATATATATATATATATATATATAGCGACAGATATACATATGTAGATAAACTTTTTTGTTCATTGCATTTATTTTGGGTATTCAATGTTACACAAAATAAATAAGAAAATATGTTATTACTACAATGTTTGAAATATGAACACATGTTCAAATTGATGTATTCTAGGATGCGTAATAGAGATGAAAAAAATAAAAAACTGAGAAGAAGTTATTGAATATATGAATTAAATAAAGACTTGAAAAGTCACATAATGTAAATGACAAAAAAAAAAAGAAAAGTTAGTTTGAAGATAGTATGGTAGTGTAAGGTTTCAGTGCCTTCCACACTTTTATACCAGTAGCTGGACTAAAGGTAGAGGTGTCTCAATATACACCATTAAGAAACATACCTCTAGGGTGGTCAAACAGGATGACAAGATGGAGTTCCTCTGCATGCAGATCATCATAGACAAAATCCCATACCATATCATAGCCAGCTATAGGTGATCCTCTATATCTGAAAAAGCACCCAAAACATGGAAGATTTTAATTACCTCAGTGTAACTGGTAATCCTTTATGGCCTCATATCTACAGGTATAGAGATTCCTGGACTTTGTAAATATAAACACCCTTGCTAAATAGTGAATACACCCACTAGTCATACTGGACCTTGTGCTCACAAATGTGGGGAAAACACTACACCCCCCACCCACCAATGTCTTGTCCTTCCTAGTAAGCTACGATCATAAAGCTCCCTCCTTCATAATCAAAATCAACTCAACAATCCCATAAAACCAGGAATTAAGCCAACTCAAATTACCTCATTGATGGTTTGCCAAACTTCAATGCCTCCAAACCCCGAGAACATAGCAACCTATGCTGAACTGCTCTCAGAAAATCTTTATAACCATCTCAATGGCTGCATAGAAGCTGTTGTATGTATAAGAAATAATCCCAGGACTAGCCCCAGAAACAAACTACCCTAGTGGCATCCCAAATTAAACAGGGCATACTCAAATGGAAACAAAATATGGCAAAAATCAGGAAGGGTAATTCCCATAAAGATAAGCATTCTCTCATCAAACTGAATAGGCAACTAAGGATTAATTAAGTCAAGGAAAGCCAAATTTCAGGCTAGAATAGCCTCCCAGGTGAAAGATAACCATAAGGCCTTCTTCAGCTATGTCAAAAACCTCAAGGGCAGCACACAGTAATGTGCTGAATGGGTGCCTTATGGTGCCTCATTTACCGAGCCTGGTGATATAATGCTGATCAGAACAGAGTGACCTCACTCATTCTCACCCAGTAAGCAGCGTCCATACCTCCACTTACTTACTTTTACTTATGAAGCAGCATCCCACCACTCACTTCATTTGCCATTAATTGAATTACACATCCACTAATAAGCAGCGTCCTTATGTTTGCTTGCTTATTTTACTTATGAAGCAGCATCCCATCATTCACTTCATATTACCACTTATTGATTAAACCAAACAACCAATAAACAGCGTCCTTACTTCCACTTGCTTATTTTATTTGTCAGGCAGCCTCCAACAGCTCATTTTTCTTTCCCAGGTCATTGGAATGAACATCCAACACCAGAGGGGGACAGAAGAGGGCAAGCCTGTCCCTCTTCTCTGCCCAACTGGACTGACAAAATAACCACAATCCCCACTATTCCAACAAAAAGGGGAGGGAGGGCATGTAGCAAGTTCATGCCAAAATGCAATTCCCTGCCCAGTTATACTAGTGAAAAAACACTTAGGCCCCTCCCTACTCTTACCTCATTTCCTCCAAATCTTTCCTCATTCCATTTAACTCATTCATCCCCCTACCCTCTTAGCTCCTCCTAAAGTATTTATCTAACCACCTTCTGAAGATGCCCCTAGACAAACTCGTTTGTTACCAAACTCATTTACCACTTATTGATTAAACCAAGCAACCAATAAACAGCGTCCTTACCTCCACTCGCTTATTTTATTTGTCAAGCAGCCTCCAACAGCTCATTTTTCTTTCCCAGGTCATTGGAAATAACATCCAGAGGGGGAACAGAAGAGGGCAAGTCTGTCACTCTTCTCCACCTGCCAGCCTGACCAGCCTGTTCCCCCTCCTTCATACCAAAATTTCCTTACAAACCTAAAGGTCGAAGACAAACATCATTCAGTGTACTCCAACTTCACTGCTCCAGACTGAAACCCCATCCTCAATATCTCAAAGGTGTATTATAGAAAAATTCAAAGCAACCAATTGCATAAGCAACTGAAATTAAACTAATGATCCCATTCTAAAGCCAAATAACCATGCCCTAGTAAAACATCTGTACTCATATCCAGGTCATAAACTGCCAAATACACTACCCAGCCCTGAAAAGCCCAAAGCCATCCAACAAATGAAAACCAGCATTACAAAGCAAAGCATTTGCTAACCAAATAGCAGTTGCTGACCCACACACCACCCTCACAAAGGATTCAAAGATCCCTAAATGAAATATTCCCAAAACGTAGCTCAACAGGCCAAGCATATTAAGCCAAATTTAAGCATTCTGGGAAAATCTATAAACCCCCTTACTTGATTCTTCAGTGACTTAGTACCTGAAAGACTCCTATTATACCCAGTGATGAAGAACTTTGACCACTTCTCCTACCTGAAAGGTGAGCCCTGCCACAATACAGTAGTCCTGATTATTGTGCCAATTGCTGTGAAACCCCTTAAACCCCTACATGACCTTAAACCCCACAATTCGCTACTTCTTAATGGCAGTTATGGCTAGCACCCCAGCCATGCCACTTAGGGCTAAACTGCACCTTAGGTACACAAACTCTTCTCATTCCCCAAGGATACAAATCATCCCATCGCTATCATAATAATAATCCTTGTCCCAGGAAATGGATACGTCCTTAACAAATAAGACCCCTACCACTGCACTGAAAACTTCCCTAGCTCCATCACTTATGGTTACTGCACCAACTTACCCCCTACAACAGTCAATGTTCCCCACCTCCCCTGCCACCACTCACCAATACAGTACCCCTAATCCATAGCCTTCCTGCACTCCATGCCGACAACAAAACATATCCCTAAATGCCTAACTTGGTGACGTGTAAAAAGCTAACACCCTCCCCTCTCAATATCAAGCTATGCATAGCTCTATGGCATGCAAGAAGCTGAAAATCACCCCAAAGAACCCACCCAGGGGTCAGCAATGAAGCAAATAGCTGTTCCCTAACTAACTTCATTACACCTATCCATAACATCTCCCATTTACCTGCATCACACCAAGGCTCTTTGACCTTCACAAACCTCTCTTGGTCTCCATTTCATTAAACAATCTCACATTGTAGTCCCTACCCTCTCAGAATTGAAACTCGCCATTAATCAAAAAGATGTCACCAAAGGAAAAACTCATATAATAATGTCATCTTTACTTAAACCTCACTCCAACATATATAGGTATAGTCACTACAATATATGCATATATAGATAACCATATATACACCCTTAAGCCTAGCCAGCAAGTCGTTACTGGCAGGAGCCCCTGGCACAACCTCTCACTAATACCTAGCAAAGTACCCACTAATACCTCCTTCAGCAGTAAAAAATATTTATTGCAATAATTATAACAGTCCCTTGTGCTACATGGTGTGCTCCCATGGTAATATGCCTACCTGATCCATTCCAGTGTCCTCAGTTACCAATAATGCAGTGTGAAATTCAATCCTGATGCTCCGTGCACAAGGTCAGCAAAAACAAGACATTAACTTGCGGCTATAGGGAAGGAAAACACAAACAAACAAACAACTCCATATTCAGCTGCACTGCTGGAAAACTGTGACCTCCTTTCATACTGCTCCATCAGCCGATACATTCCTACAGCATCCTCTCTTGCCTGTCGAGTCCACATTCCTTCAGGCCACCCAGTAATGTCTATTTTGCACATTCCCATCTGTGACCTCAGTGTGATCTGCAAAAGAAAATACTGTAAATTATCCAAACATGCATAAACAAAACTTCTTAATGACATTATGCACCACCAAGGGCATATCTTTTTCATCAACTGCATAAAATGCACTCACAACTACTGAGTGCAAAACCCCAATGAAACTTATGATGCCTTAACAAAGTTCCCCATAAAGTTTCTTCACACCTCCCGTGTTAATGATGCAACTGATAATCATGTGAAATAAAACAGAATCATTCCATTAAAAGGCCTATTCTACAAATAAAACCATCACTCTTTAACTATCCTATGAGCTTCCTCGATAAAGTTGTTAACCAATAAGCAGGGCAAAGAAAATTAAAATGGCACATAGTTGTGCTAATACAGTCGATTATAAAACCCGAGCCATAAATTCACCCCAGCAGCTCCACCTATGTCCCTCTATGACAGGGCAACATCCACGCATGTCCCTCTTAGATAAAGACAACATGTCCTGCACTCCAGAGTAAGGAATTTTATGTACCTGAACTCAGCTAGGTTGTTAAGAACCTTAGAACCACGAGCCTAGTAACCACCCCCGATCCTGTAATCGGTGTGACTCCCCCCACCAGTGGGAACCCCAAACTCCCCATAAACAATCTCAAACCCTGCTATAAGGGAGGGTGGCCTAATGTTTAAGGTGTTTGCCTTACAAACACAAGGTACAGGATTTGAGTCTCACAAGAGATAATTGGCTAGGCTTACAATGGTTCGCAAGGGCAGCTAACTTAGTACTAACCATTGAACCTATGAACCAATAACTTTCCCCCAGCGTACCACTTCCTCCCTTGGCTCTACACTACTAAACTGCACCAACCTTGATATGCTTTAATGAGTCCAGCATAAAGTAAAACTTGTTACTGCACTGTTTACCCCTCATCAACCCAACCTCCACCCCAGAAGAAGACATTACCTTCCAAATAAAAGTACATAAAAGCCATAACTGAAACTTTGATAGCTAACCAGTGTTGCATTGTGTTTTCAGAAGGGTTCTACCTGTACCCAACAACCTATTAAGTACATATGCCATAAATGTCAGATCTCTAAAGATGACGTGTAGCCGATGAGTGTCCCTTTCCCCTAACCCATTTGTCCAAACCTGCAGTATCACACTCCACCCATGTGTGGAAGCAACTGTTCCAGTGGGCAACTCACAACCTGCTGAGAAGAAAAGTAGGTCTTGTCAAAACTGCTGTTAACCCAACAATATGTTAGCCATACCCCTCAACCTCTCAAAGCAAGAACTAACAAAACCAAATCGGGATGATTTTAAATGTACTGCTTTACAAACTTCTGAAAGTGGATCAAATAACATGTTTTGCATTTCATGAATTTTCTGAAGGGTATGAAGTCTGAAACTTAAGTGTCTATCATTATTTTCTAATTACAACCTTAATGAATTGCCCCTAAATTGCTGAAAGTGACAGCTATGTCTGATGAGCCCCTTTTGCCATGTTTATGATAAGTAAACCTCAAATTGACACCCCAGGACACTAGACTTTACTATAAGTGCACAAGTAAACTAGTAAGATGCAGCTGTGTAGACATTTCCACACACCAACTTTGGAATCAATGCTGCCCGTAGTTTGCATGCCTTAACCCTCCCCCCACAGTCATTAGCACCACCCACACATGCATGGCTGGCAAACCTTCGCAGGGAAATGCCCACTCGCAAAACAGTCAAACACACGCAGGTCAAACCCAAGCATATCAAACACACATGCTTCAAACACAAGCATGTCAAACACACGCACATCAAACACACGAGCGTCAAAGACAAGTGCGTCAAACACATGCTCCTCAAGAAGCCAAAACAGCAGCAAAACTCACCACCACTACCAAATGAGAATGACAATAAAGGCAAGGGGCAAGCAAAGCCACACAACTGCAGCAGGCCAACACTGCCAAGAAGTATAGGACCAAACCTACACAACAAAATCTCTGGACAAGGCCACAAAGATGAGCACCCTCCAAGTCCAGTGCTGAGCATGAACACTAGCCCCATGCAGCCCGTGAAACACTACAAACAAACCACCAACATGAGTAGGGTGTAGTTTTTTTTGTATACAACTGAAAGCCACTAGGTCGTGCTACAGCCATCACTCTCCTGGGCATATCATAGCCCCAAAAGGCTTCAAAGCCTAACCAAATGGGGGGACAAAGGTCCAAAATAGGGACTGACTTTAAATATTGCTTTTATAAACTTAAAACATTGCTAGAATAACCGGATCTGAAAGATATGAAGTCTGAAACAAATGAATGTAATTACTGAGTGACTTCAGTCAAGTTCTCTCTCCTATCTTTGTTTCCTTTGTTATTTCTTATCCACTTAATCTGCATTGTAAAATCTGTACCACTGAGAGGCACACTCCCATACTGAATATTTTGCCAAATCAGATTAACACTCTACTGTTAAGCTATTAACAAAGTTCCGTAATAATATTAGGACTCACGGAAGTATCATAATAATGGTTTACTATCAAATGTGCGAATGCACTCGTCTTGACTTGGCGACCCCATCCCAGCGTTGCTGAAACGAAACTAGGCGCTGACCCCATCGACCCCGCGTTCGCGCCAAAACCGAAACACTGAAACCATTTTGCTAGCGAACCGAAACCGCGAAACCCCAACGATCGACATTACCGGCCGCGCAACACCTCCACACCCATGCTACCATGGGTCGGATGGGGGCGAGGTTTTGCTGTTCGCACATCTGGGGGTCGGTGTTGTGATGTTCGCAGTTCCGCGTTCGGGCAATGCGAGTCGCACAAAATGGGATCGACAATTCGATAGTAAACCCATAATAATATTAAGACCCAAGGCCTCCTCTCAAGCAATTCAGTGGTTTCATGAATTAGTAGTGTTTAATCCTTGCCATTAGCCAGAAGTGTGCTGGGCAGCACTTGTCATGTGCCCTGTGATGACTCCTTTTCCAACTCATTTGGCGTTAAATGCCGAGATAACCTGTCTAAATATAGTAATACATGCTGTTGTGTAAAAACCGGTTGCTCCTACTATGATTGAACTGTCTGGGCATCTCTGTTCTACATTGCCCTCAGTTATGCCTGAAAATCCCCAAAATGAGCAACACCACTTTATTTTTACCACCTTATAATGAATTCAGTCTTACATTTGACAGAAAATGTATCACCTGTAGGTGCAGTACAAGAAAACACAATCACACACACTGAGCTACAACTCAGACTAAACAACTTATCAGTTATAACCCACCATTCAAAAGCTGAGCCCGTGAAACCACTCATGTGCAATAGTGTGTGTGTGTGTGTGTGTGTGTGTGTGTGTGTGTGTGTGTGTGTGTGTGTGTGTGTGGGGGGGGGATAAATGGAGCACAGCCCTGGTACCAACAAACCAACAGCCCGCGAAAAGGCATCCAAAGGCCCAACTACACCTTTCCCAACTGTCGGAGTCCTACAAGATGAAGCCACTTCCACCCCCAACAACGGCACTCACCTTGCAGAAAACAAAAAGGCAGCAAAAGTCAGAAATCATAAGGTTGTGACATTAAACTGAGAAAGATGTAGTTTAAACTCCTTATTTTTGGAAGAGCTTTATTCCATAGCTATCTGATTTTCCCCCAGTCTTGTAGCCTAAATGGAATTGTCCAAAATCATCATTAATATATTCCTGTCTTATAGATTAATCTTCAGTACTCCCAGCACATGGCTTATAGCCCGGAAGGTTTTTTTTTTTTTTTTTTTTTGTAGCATCGTTCCCAGATCCCAAGCTTGTTAGCCAGCAAGCTCTCCCACAAGAAACTGTAAAGTGCATGAATTGAAACTGCCCCCAGATTTATGAGAGCTGACCAGCATTATGCAGCCACACCTGTAGCATTTGCGGAAAACTGAACATTGAAGAAGCACTCCACATGTACCTGAAACTTTACCTCTCCCCCTTCCCCTAAGCCAAAGCTACCCATACCTGCACTGCAAGCCTCATGGCTCTTAGAACAGCCTTACCAGTTAACTGAAGCCACACACACACACAGACCAAAAAAAAAAAACAACTTTATGAAGTAAGTAAGTACCCCTATCACACCCTTACTACATATATAATACTACTACTTCTTATATACTGTAACTTAATCCCCCATACCAACCACTGTTAATCTAAAGCCTACCTGCACCAGCCATGCCTACAGATCGTCATGGATGTAATTCACACTAGCAAGTTCATGTCAAAATGTGATTCCCTACCCAGTCACAATAGGGAAAAAACACTTAAGCCCTCTCTACTCTTATCTCATTTCCCCCAAATCTTTCCTCATTCCATTTTACTATATCATCCCTCCTACCTTCTTAACTCTCCTAATGTATTTATCTATCCACCTTCTGAAGATGTCCCTGGACAAATTGGGTTGTTACCAAACCTCATTTATCTCTGATTAATAAGCATCATCTCAGTTTATTATTAAATCTTAATTTAGTGACATGTTCAAATTACATTAGAGATGAAAGTAAGGGGATTAACGATAAATGTATATATCTACAGTTAATAATGTATTATCCACAATCAGTTGAGCTTTCAATAATCATTATCATTTATTTAAAAATGTTCAGTGTTCCTCTCTTGTCTGATGAAATTTGTGAAAGGTTCAATGGGTAATGCAAATTATAATGGCAACAGATTATATTTTTATGCCCTTGTGACTTTTTAATTGACTGAGATACATAGCTTTGAATCCCAGTATTTGACCAGGTATTCATGTATGATTATTTTAATAAATCTGTAAATCTTTCAGGAAATGAAAGTGTTCAAGAGCCTCAGACAGATATGGTCAAATGAATAAACAGAACACCCGCACTATAACTAGTCCCATAATACTATTTTTATTTATTTTTTATTATTATTATCAAAATCTATTAGCATTACTATTGCATTAATGTTATCATACATTTATCTATATATTATGAATCCAGTCTCGTTCTCATCAATTAAAGAAGGTTATATATGTTTTAATTTATGTGGCAAAATATAAAGGAATACTTTACATAATTCTATATTAAGAGCAAATTTATTCTGTTTCAAATGCCTGTGGTTAAAGATAGTACCACTCAACCCGAGCATAAACTTTCTCTACGTCTATGTTCAGTGCCAACAATATTTATCAATATCACTAAGCATCTATCATCAACATTCCAAATTTTGTTTTATTCCCAGAGGTATGTCACCTTCTCACACTGATCATTGTAATTATCTGTGAAACATATTTTGCAATCCTGTTCACGAGATGTATCCAAAACAGTGTATAATCATGATCTTAAATTAAGATGTTAGACTTGGTTACATAATCTGAGATGGTCATACAAGGAGATGCTGGACTTGGTTATGGCCTCTCTTTGGTATCCCTCCACCACTGCCTCTTTCTATGATATGGGAATATGTATAGATTATAATACTATAATACAATTTTGAACAAATCTTGGTATTACTTCTTTTTTATGAATTCTGGGTATAGCATAGCATATCATCACTCTGTCAATGTCAAGTTCCTCTTGTGCAATAGATGTCAGCACAGCTGCCACATCACATTGAATAAACTTTGCAAACCACAAGCCCTGCAAACATTCTCTAACCTCATGCTCATATTTAACCTTATTTTGTCTGTGACTGATATAACCACTTATAATACTCATGAAACAACTCCTTTGTATCATTAGATCTCCAGAAAAAAGTGGGATCCATCCTCATTATTTAAACAAGCAACAATCATTTGATTACTCTGTTATCTCAACTTTATTTCCAATCCATTTTGGTAATCGACTGAATATAAACTTGCTTATCCTTGAACACACATATGAATTGGTATTGCTTATCCGGCTTACACACTAGACTTATTTTATCCCTTCCATCAACCACAAAATGTATGGAAATAAATATAAGTAGTTGGAAAGTCCCAGATGCAGTATACAGTAAATCACCTTTCAAAAAAAAGGGGGGGGGTGGCCTAATGGTTAAGGTGTTTGCCTTACAAACACAAGGTGCAGGGTTTGAGTCTCACAAGGGATAATTGGCTAGGCTTAAAATGGCTTGCAAGGGCAGTTAGCTTAGTACTAATCTATGAACATATGAACCTATGAAAATGATGAAATAAGCCTAACTTACATTCCAAAGATGTCAGCTATTAACATCTTCAAAGATTGTACTGCTATGTATATTGGAAAGAGCACATAATGATATGGGGTTATGGTAATCAAGCTTCTTGAATACCAGTAGAACCCAAGATTGACAATCAAATCTATGAACTCATGAAAAGTATGAGAAATACAAAATCCCCAATATACTTCAATGAAGCAAAGCTTCCTCAGATACAAAACCTGGAAACTGAAAATACCTAAAGCACAATACCTGAGAAATTAAATTCAAAATTTAAAAGCAGTTCTGAAGAATATACAATAAAATATATTTGTGGAAGGTTCAAGTACCAATGTATTCTTACCTCAGCTTCACCATTTAATACTTGGGTTCATATGAAACCAGGAATTGAATTAATTTAAAAAACTATGTGACCTTTGACTGAGGATAATTAAATAGTGTAGTTGTGGAGAGTGAACCAGTCCAAGAGTGCATGGTGGCTCTCCTCCCAGCAGAAATATGAACTCTATAGTCTATAGTAATTATATATAGTACTAAGTATGACATTTCAGTCTATAATGATGTTCTGTTTGGATTCTACCTAGGGTATTGCACTTAAGATATTTTTAGTTTCAGAATTTTGATTTGATGTTAGACTTTTGTACATCATTTAACTTCCGTGGGGGCTTCTGAAGTGTGTGTGTGTGTGTGTGTGTGTGTGTGTGTGTGTGTGTGTGTGTGTGTGTGTGTGTGTGTGTGTGTATCTATATCAGTAACTAAATCTATCTATATGACTATATGTCTATCTATCTGTCTCTCTGTATATCCACCTGTCTAATCTGTCTATCCATTTTCTAGTATTTCCTAGATGTGCTAAGTTTTCAATAAATGTTATGCTGCCTAATTTGAAAAGTGCAGCATCTTTTTCTTCTTTTATTTTGTGAAGGTTTATTTGTTTCATACAATGATTTGTTGCTCCTGTGATGGCACATTTTATGCATCTCCAGTGTTTTGCTTGCGCAAGCATTCTAATGACACATGCTCAGTTTGGCAGAGCCTTTTCTTCCAAAGTGTAAACCCTGTTTAATGTCTCAGTTTTATAGCTAAGCTCAGTCTATGATTGTGAATCATGCTGTTTCATAATTCCTTTGACACAGATCACCACCTACCTTCAAATCTGAGATAGTATTCCCATTCCCTTTACAGAACACCATGTCCAACACTGTCCTAGCTACCTGCGGTATGCATCTTACTGGGATAATAGATTCCTGATAGAGGTTGCTGCAGCCAACCTGATCCACGTAACTGATACAATATTTAAGTAACCATCAGTAATCCTTCCTGCCTCTCTACATTATGGACACCTTCTGTAACAATCTTCTTTTTATTTTTATTTATGAGGAGTGTGTCTGTATACAAGCCTTGTGCAAAAATAAGAGGATATTTTCAGTTTGCAATGTGAGTCACAGGACCTCCTCTCCTCCCCTTCTCATTTGATTATTTCTTCTGTTGGTATGAGGCCTTTGCTTGTATAGGTCATCATACCTTTTCATCTTAACCCTTATATCTCTGTAAAAAGGAATAACAAAGTTGTTAAATATCTTACTGTTGTGGGACATACTGGAATGCTATGAAAGTAAATTATCTGTCCCCTTTCATCTTTGCAGGCAAAAAATGTCATATATACAGAATTTATGATATAGTCATGTAATTTATAATTATAGCATAATATGCAGTCTTTCAGCTTTTTACATGTCAAAATATTTTTAAAATGTGAATTATAATTTACAAGCAGGATTTTGCTTTATTTTTGTCCTGCTTCTATACTTTCATGCTATTCCAGGCATAAATGCTTATATAAATTATATACATTTTGCTGTAATATCTCTAAAATAAAAGTGAAATATCTTAATAAATTTAAGTAGTGATCTACACCATCTGGAATAAACCACCTCTCACTTATCAAGCATTACTAGGCTTAAAAGTAGTTCAAATTTAATTTATTATCTGGTTTTGGTAATGTACCCAAAGGACTTCAGGGAAAAACATGAAAATTAAACTGCAATATGCAATTTAGCAATGCTTGAAAATAATATGTAATGTTGAGTTTCTGAAAAAAAGATAACACATAAATTGTTGTTTGATCAAATATTTGGATTCTTGTCAAGTCAGGCTAACATTTTCTTTTAATGTTGGACAGTGAATAATGGAATCTGGAGGTTGTTTTTAATATAGGGAGAGGTGAGAATTTGAAAGGTATACTCAATGACCAATACAAACCTCTTTTTCTAAGAATAACCCTGCTTCTGAAGAAAAGAGGTGAGAAACAAAGTAACTTAAGTATTACTTTTTTTTACTTAAGTTTTACATTGCAGAAAAAAAAAACATATTGGATTATTACCACAGTGCTGGTTAGTGCCAGCTATAGCAGAATATACAAATTAATAGTCTGGTGCTTGTAAATGAGAACAAATATACAATATAATGTGGTCAAGTCACAGAAATTTAACAAGTACAGTGTAACACAATGACAATCAAATGCCTTTGCCATGTCTCAGTCCTACTCTCTACTTGCTCTGTTCTCCACCCAAGCCTTGCAGGCATGTGAAGGACAGAGAACAACTTACAGTAGACACTTGACATGTGATGAAGAAATTTGACATTTGAACGTGTTAACATTTCCTCTGTTTTATCACTAGCATTTGAGATGGCAAATTGTTTCCATGTTTTCCCTAGCAAGACCATAATGGGTAAAGTCATTATACCTACTGCAATACTAATGGTCTTGGAGATTCAAGAACCTGTGAAACTCCTAATGAAGTTTTGTTGCAGAAAAATCCACATCTGCTTCATTGCATTTTATGGCCCTGGCATATGACCCAGATCAACTGTAATGATCCACAGTTTAAACAACAACTAATAGCTCCAACATACATTTTGTCATAATAAAGTTTGTCCACTATTAGGGAAAGAAGACATCCATGTAAAGAATAAACAAGTGATGAGTAGGCGTGTGTGTGTTACTATATACAGTCCACATACGAATATTGTAAAGGAAATTTTACATAGATATTGGACTATTTTCACCAATATTGAAGAAGTAAGAGAAATTATAGTATTACTCCTAATATAGTATTAAAAACAGGACACAATATAAAAAGATTACTAGAAAGAGGTACAAATACGTATAATATAGGACACCATAAGACTAAGGGTACAAAAAGATGTGGGACATGTAAACAGTGCCAACATATTAATACTGAACATAGTATCAAAATTGATAATATTTTGAAAAGTATATGCAAATCCAGACCAGGAAATTGTAACAGTCAAGGAGTGGTATACTTAGCATCGTGTGTAAAATGTACGGCTTATTACGTAGGAAAAACTGAAAGAAAGTTAAGAACTAGGATATATGAACATGTTTACAAGATGAAGAAAGGAGACACAAAAAATGCATTGAGCAAACATGCATTAGAAAAAGGTAAAGACCATTTGTTCAAATTCTTCATAATAGATCAGGTAGATAGAACAGTTGGTAGTGGGAATTGGAAGGCAAGACTCGGTTCCCTAGAGAGTAGGTGGCAGATATGTCTTGACGCTTCCACATATCCAGGACTTAATGAATATATCAGTTTAAAACCTTTTCTTATATTAGGATCATTTTAATAATATAAATCAATTCAATATAGTTTTTAGTAAGTTGTTTATTTTAATACACATGTATCTAGTCCTGATAGTATTTATTTATTTATATATATCTCATATATCTTATATATATTTTTATATATTTTTTATATTTTTTTATATATATTGTTTATGTATCTTCATATTTATATACAGACATATATATTTTATATATATCTTTTATATTTTATATATATATTTTTATATTAATATCCTTCTTATACATTTTTATTACATGAGTCCTACGTAAGGAGTCTATACCCTATAAGAATAAGATACATCAGAGATGAAGAGTAGCGATATATATTTATTACATTACGCATATTAACAGTATGAACCCCTATGCTGGTATATTAAGTTCCTAGCTGTATATCAGTTGCACTTTACTGCACTTTATTGTATTGACTTGTATATTGTTATTTATCATAGTATTGTATAGTTTATGAATTTTATATCTTACCCTAATAGAAGCAGATAGTTATTATTTTTTATTGGTCTACAACATTGTAGATTTTAGTAGTATTATTATTATATTATAGTTATATATATTGAGATAGTATATATAGCACTTACAAGCCTTTGCATTGCCAGTAGTTACATAGAACAATTAGATATATTCAAAAATTTTTTTATATATAAACAATTATTTTATAGTATATTAAATTATTATATTAAATATTAATATTGGTTTAAATATATTATAAACATACACATAGTTCCCATATAGCATATATATTTTATGTTTTGTTATAAAGGTTTTTAATGAAACAATTAATTTTGGTGCCAAAGGAGAGTATAAAAATGATTTGCGGAAGTGAAATGATGGTTCTGAGGAAATCTGGAGAAGAACAGATGAAAGCGCTTAACCCTCTGTGTTGGAATTATTTTATTTTATTTTGTGGAAGTCAGTGTATCGTGTTTGGTTGATCGCATCATATGTGGATGTGCTTTTTGGAATACAATTCGTCATTCATTAAAATACAACATTGATCATCGGACATTCTGTGTTTGGATAGTTGTGCCACTTTGAATTACAGTCAAGTTTTGGTTATTGTTCTGGTCGAGTTTCCGTGCTGAGTTCGGTACTTGGATTACTGTTGGTTTGTGAGTTTATTACAATATAATGTGGTCAAGTCACAGAAATTTAACAAGTACAGTGTAACACAATGACAATCAAATGCCTTTGCCATGTCTCAGTCCTACTCTCTACTTGCTCTGTTCTCCACCCAAGCCTTGCAGGCATGTGAAGGACAGAGAACAACTTACAGTAGACACTTGACATGTGATGAAGAAATTTGACATTTGAACGTGTTAACATTTCCTCTGTTTTATCACTAGCATTTGAGATGGCAAATTGTTTCCATGTTTTCACTAGAAAGACCATA
The DNA here is from genome assembly GCF_019279795.1 of Protopterus annectens. Taxonomy (NCBI): domain Eukaryota; kingdom Metazoa; phylum Chordata; order Ceratodontiformes; family Protopteridae; genus Protopterus; species Protopterus annectens. Next base: position 1,150,989,424 of record NC_056728.1, read on the forward strand.
ATGGGTAAAGTCATTATACCTACTGCAATACTAATGGTCTTGGAGATTCAAGAACCTGTGAAACTCCTAATGTAGTTTTGTTGCAGAAAAATCCACGTCTGCTTCATTGCATTTTATGGCCCTGGCATATGACCCAGATCAACCGTAATAATCCACAGTTTAAACAACAACTAATAGCTCCAACATACATTTTGTTAATACATTTTGGAATAACATTTGCCCTGAATGATGACTGGAATTTAGCCCGAATGTAACTCATGTTAATTCAGCCAGAGGTAAACACATAATTAAATATGAACACATCTATGGATAAATTCTGTGATAAACCATGTCAAAGAAATCCCAAGTCTTCAAACTAATATAAGTTTCATTTTCTCTTCCTGCAACTCAAATGGTTTATTTCACCATTTGCTTATTGACACATCTGATATTGCAGAAGGGCTAATACAGATGGAAGAAAGCCACGTCCTGAAATCTAACTGAGATTACAACTCAGCCTGGCCCACTAGAATGTTACCAACAATTAAAGCAGATATTTTGTGTCCATGTATTTTAGAAACAGTGGCAGGAATTGCAAGAATGTACATGACATTAAAATGTGAGTGTTAAACAATTGCTTGACCTACATCAGTCCTTGAGTTGAAGCATAAGTGATTACAAAGACAAGATCTAACATTCACTGGAATTCCAAATGAGTATTTCGGATTACCCAATGGTCGATGAGGTATGGTATGGAGGATGGCTTCCAAGCTGTTCTGCTAAGACTAGAAAGATGTCTTGATTTTTAAAAAGACAAGAAAATAAAAATAACCAAAAACATATTTTGCAAATCTAAAAGTGGCTAAGAAAGAAACATTTTGACACCAATGAGACCTAAGTGAAAGACATTTTATTCAGAGACTGTATGACATAGTAACTCAGAAGCAATGTTCAAACATATTTTTCCAGTGAAATTATTGAACTGAATAGGCTACAAGAAAGAAATGGCCTCTATTAAGAAAGGCAGGAAGTATAAGCAGTGGATATAGTAACTGATGTGGAATGTTTATTTTTAAGTATTAATCCTTCCTATTAGTCAGAATGAAAGCTTAAGCCATCTATCTAAATGTGATATCACTTTAGCTCTAGCATCACCATTTTTTTTTCTTAAGATTAGAGTTCCATCTCAAATACCCACCCAAGCATTTAAGACTGGATGGAGCAGAACTGCTTCTAAAATGTGAAATGTTATTTATAGTCGGTTGAGCAGGTGGGTAAGTTTACAAGTTTTACCTGTATTTAACTTGCACCAGAAAAGATTGCTATATCTTGTGCTTATGGTCCAGAAAGACTGCCACGATAGAGTCAGCAGCTGAAATTAAGAGTGATTGAAATAGCAGCACGAGTAAAATGTTTGATAAGGATACCTCGTACTGTTATGGATGTAATCCAATGACTATTTTTAATCCCCCTTAAAAATTATACAACTAAATTATTAAGAAGGAGGATGTGTATATCTGCCTGTTTCTAGAATCAAGGGAAAAAGATATGGAGAAAATGCTATTAGCTTTGAAGATGTCTGTTTTTGAGGAATGTAGACCTTTTTCTCATGTTATAAAATGAGTGAGAAAATGTATGATTTCAGAAGTAGTGAACAAAAGTACTTTTTCTGTACCAAAAGAATCTCAATTTCTTTACCCACAAAAGTTGTTCACTTCAGCTAAGATGTAGATTGCAGGCAGAACTTAATCACTGGAAATGTAGTTACTGACAGCGCTGACTTGTTCAGCACTCAGCAGTTTCTAACAAATCCATCCCAGACATATAACTAAAATATCTGAATGAATTTTGGATTTGTTACAGTGAAAGGAGGATCAGGTCCTCACCTAGTCTGGGAATAATTATGATGGAAGCTTCCAGTACAGAGTAGTGCAAGGGCTGGCTGAGTGAAGCAGACTGGAAGAAAAAAGTAAGTTATGGAACATGGCAATCAGTAAAGATTTTATAAAGGTCTAGGTTTAAGCCAACTTGACCATGGCATTCCCATGATTTCAATTGCTTTATTGTAAGAGCAATACCATAAGCAAAATAACTGAATGTCTGTATCTTATCTGAGTAAAGTAAGCAAATCTGAATTTAGAAGATAATCCACAATCTGAGTTTCTTAAATAAATTAGAAGGGGAATTTAATTATTTGTAATAGCTTGCAGATTTCCCTATAGTCACATTTATGTGAGTTTAAATATTTCCTGAATGCACGTTTTAAAAAGGAAATTTGAGTGCTACTGTGTTAAATTTAACAAAGATTTTACTGGAAAGTTGACAAATTCCCTGCAAAAGGTTTATATTTGACAGCATAAAGTTCATGAGATTTTGTTTGAAGGACTTTGTATTTCTCAAGGTGTTTCTGTCAAGCCTGTTTAGACTAGCTGGAAAAATAATAGTTGAGATATTCTTGTGTTTCATCCATTTCATCCAACAGCATTCTGATTTCAGTACAATGATTCTTTTTTTTTTTCAGTTCCTTTTTATTAGGGTTATATCAAAACAAAATGAAAACAGGAAAATGATTTAACAGAGAATAAACAATAACACACAACATACAGACCTACAAACATAAAACCTATGTACAGTAATAACATATATACAATTTTCATCTATATCAAACTATGCAGCATACAGAGTTATGACTTACAATCATGCCAGAATGTGTTCAGATATCAGTTTCCAAGTGTCCTTCTGGGTCCTTTTATTCCTCATGGAATACCATAAATATTTATGTGCCAAAAGCTGTTTACTAGCTGTTTGCCTGAAACCATCCCATGTTATTATGGACCTGTCTTTCCAGTTTAGTGTAATGTAATATTTTATTAGCATAAATGTTGTTACTAGGATGTGCAAGTGATTATTCTTCATTCCTATAGGAGGTATGTGTAGGAGAGCAAATTTCCAGGATAAGGTTGATTTTTCATATCCCATTTTCTCTAATTTGACTCTTAAGGCACACCAGAGTTTGTATGTACATTTACAACTCCAAAATATATGTATAATATCAGCTTCTTTGGAGGGGCAGAATTGGCAAAAGGGTGGGAGTTCTTTGTACATTTTATTTAATATTGAGGGTGTAAAATATGCATTGTTTAGGATCATAAGTTGAGTATATCTGAGCTTCTGAAGGAGAATGTCTTTGGAGAATTTCTGAATTGCCTGTGCAATTATATTGGAGGTAATTGTAGGATCTTGTTTTGTCCAGTAATTGGAATGAATGGCTTCTTTCGTGTGTCTAAGTGAGATAATGAATTTATAGGCATTTGAAATCTTTTTTTTTCCCGTGTCATTATATCCCATAGCGTTCTACACATAGCTATCTGTTGGTCTGGGATGTCAGTATCCTTCCAAAATCTGTAACATAATTCTTTCAGTTGTCTTACCATAATTGTATATTTAGACGGGAGATTGTTTGTTTCTAATATTAGTTATAGATTCCTGCCTAAGTAGATAAATGTCTAAAACTGTCTTTTCTTTCAGTAGTGGGTATGAATTCAGGTCAATCATCTTTTCATTTAGTTGAATATTGGGGTTAAGGTGTAAAGGTTGGAAAGTATAAAAAGCAGTTAGTAGATTTAGTGATTTGAAGAAATTTTGTGTTATTTTAATTTGTTCCCATCAGTCGTTTTGTAATTTGTATCTTCTTCTGGACATTCCCTTTAGAGGGCCTTGGGATTAAATTGCAATGTTTTAACATAGTTGTGATATAATTTCATCTAAGTTGGGCACCACATATTGGTTTGTTCCCTGTAATTTGCAATATTGATTAATCTACTACCTTTGGTAATTTCATAATACAGTTTAAAGTCAGGCAAGCCCACCCCCCCTTTGTCCTTTGGATATATAAGTTTTTGATAACTTATGCTGCTAGGTCTTGGATGCCAGATGAATTTTGAGAGGGTTGATTGGATGTTAATAAAAACTTTATTGTGTATCAGTGTATTGGTTGCGTTAAATATAAAAAGTATTCTGGGGAGGATATTCATTTTAATGATGGCTACTCTAGAGAGAAGGGGGAGTTTCAATTGTGACCATCTTACCAAGTCTTTTTGTATGGTGTCCCATGTTTTAATCACATTGTCCTGATAGTAATTATGTGCATCGGTATAGAATGCTATTCCTAGGTATTGTATGTGGTCACTGACTTTAATATTAGGTATAGTACCTACAGTTGGGTTAGTACCTACAGTTGGGTATTGTGCGTAGTTATTAATTGGGAATATTGTTATCTTATCCAAGTTTACCTTATAGTTCGCGAATTTAGAAAATATTTCTATTGAGTTATTGATTTTGAAAATATCTGTGTTGGGAAGAAAATAATATATATTTAAGTTGTCTGCGTACGCTGACAGTGAAATCTCAGTGTTAAAAAGGACTGGTATATTATGATATGTTCTTTGTTTTATTAGTAAAAATAAGGGCTCAATATATAGATTGAATAGGAAGGGTGATAAGGGGCAGCCTTGTCTAATCCCATTGTTAATTTTTATTTTTTGGGAGCTAAGTTTGTTAATTTGTAGAGTGGTACATGCTTTGTTGTGTAAAGTGTTTATATAGTGAATAAACTGTGCAGGAAAGTTAAAGTTTTGCAGAATCAAGGTCAGAAATGACTTCTTGATTCTATCAAATGCTTTAGAAGCATCTATAGCTAAGGTGTAGATAGGTGTTTGTTTCATTAGGGCTAAAGATATCATTGCTTCAAGAGTTAGAGTTTGATCGACTGTTTGCCTCTGATTGATAAACCCGGGATTGTTCTGGGGAAATCATTTTTGTAATTATTGTCTTAGTTCTGTTAGCCAAAATTGCTGCCATAATTCTCATATCCAAATTGATAATAGAAATGGGCCTATAATTATTAGGGTTGGTCGTGTCCTTGTTAGGTTTAGGTATTAATATGGTTCTGGATGCATTTAGGTGCGGATCAGAAATACCCTCTTGTATTATGTGATTATATAGGTGATGTAGTATGATCGACATCTTAGAACTAAAGCATTTGTAGAACTCGGCTGACAAACCATCAGGACCCGGTGCCTTATTATTTTTTAGGTTATTAATTGTTGTTTTGATGTCCACTTGTGTAAGTTCAGCTGATAAAGAAGTTTGTTGTTGTACCTCTAATCTGGGAAAGTTTAATCCATTAATAAATAGAAGTAAATCCTGTTCATTGAATGTTTTGGAGGTAGGGTTGTACACTTCTTCATATATTCTCTCGAAGACCTTAATTATATCTTGTGGGTTAGAATAACTGTTTTGCTGAAAAATAAGTTCTGAGATATGCGGATTAGGTTTATGTTGATTCAACAGTCTTGCCAAGAATCTAGAGGGGAGTTGGGCCCACTGTGAGTAATTGGCTAGGTTTTTTATTTCTTGAAATGATAGGTTTTCTGCTTGTAGAGCTAATAACTTAGCCTGTAGTTGATTAATGGAGTTCTCTACCTCCACGGAATAAAGCTGCTGCAACCTAAGCTCAAGTTTAGATATTTCAACCTTGATACTTTTTTCTTTGTTGAAAATATTTTTCTTATAGAAAGCATATTTATTGATTAACATCCCTCTAATTAATACCTTGGTGGTAGCCCAAGTTATATCGAACGGAAAGGTGTTATCCCCAATGGATAAAATGCATTGGTCCAGTAAGAAGTCAATTTCTTTTCTAATATCGGGTTTTTCTAAAAGATTAGGGTTCAAGTGCCAGAATCTGTTATAGTTTTGCCGGGTGCTGAAATGTGCCCAATCCATTGTAAGGGTGATTTTCGAGTGGTCCGATAGAGATCTAGGTTCTATTTCTAGTGAAAGTTCAAATTGTAAAAAGGTGTCCGAGACTAAGAAGAAATCCAGTCTGGACCAAGTTTTATGACACTGTGAAAAGAAGGTAAAACCTTTATTATTTGTGTGAGGGACGGTAATGAGGTGTGGGTCGCTTAGTCTAAAATCATTTTTAATTTCAAAAAGGGCAGTAGTGGCCTGTGGGTTGAATTTAGTTTTGTTGTTTGTTCTATCCATATTTGGGTCTTGAATAGAGTTCCAGTCCCCCCCTAGGATGTAGTAGTGCTCTGGGAAAGAGTTTATTAAGTTATAGATGCCCATAATAAATTTGTGCTGGGAGGAGCAAGAGGCATATACATTTACTATCAAGATTGGTTTGTCTACTTTGTCAGTTTTGGTTATAAAATAACATCATCTGCCTTCTGGATCTGAATTTTGTCTTAAAATATTGTATTGGAACAAATTTTTTATAATGATGACAACTCCTGCTTTATTGGTATTATTGCCTGCTGCTATAATGGATTTGATCCATTTTTTATTTGCCGTGTGAACCCACTGCTCCTTTAGTAAGTGTGTTTCTTGTATCATTATAAAGTCTAGATTGGATTTATAGACAAGATGCATGAAAAGTTTTTTCTTATTTTCTGTTTGTAAACCTTTAACATTCCATGAGGCTAACTTCAACATCTTTTCTTTAGTACCTGAATCCAAAACCGGTAGCTATGTACTGTATTGTTAAATAACAACATCACTGCAGGACCCCAAACACATACATACATTTTTAGACATAGATGAGAAACTCTTCCAGCCTTATCCCAGTGCCTAACCACTACCTCTGTCACCCTGGAAGAGATTGGGATACCAGATCTTATTAGAAGCACAGTTGTTAGGTAGAAAAAATAGAAACTCATTTTAGGGTTTAGGCATGAGGTATCCCCATTCCTCCAGTATCCCATTTCGTTAAACCAATACCAGCCGAGCATAGAAACCTACTCTATCCCTAGTACCGTAGCTTGAAACATCATACAGAGCACACATTAAAGGTAAAGTGAGAAAATTGCTAGGTTACCTATATAATTACATTTAACTAGAAAGCATTGAAGCCTGTAGTCTAATAAGCCCTTATTTTATATAGATCCTCTCTCGGAATCTGTATTCATAAAGGGTTTGAACATTATTAAAATATTTTGAAACAACATATTTTCAACAAAACTGCACAAACAACATTTTTTTTTTTTTTTTAAACAAATCTGAATGTCCAACTGGCTATGTCCATAATCCACAAATTCCTCTCCTATAGGTCTATGTAGAAAACGCTTTTGTTTTTAAACTGAATAAACAGTGACTAAGGTGCAAATGAACATAAGATCCACCTATATTATGAATTTCCACTGTTTGCCCTTTAAACAGTACAGCGTTATATGTATTAAATCCATCTATTTCTTCTGAATCCTATCACATTTTACAGTCATCAGGTAGTTGTTAAAGTACCTTTGTATTGTGAGATATCCAGTATTTCATCCATATTAGTAAGTGCCTGCTTCATCCACTAATTTTTGCTGTATCCTTGGGTTGCTTGAGTTGTTTTCTTATCTCCACTTCCATCTTAAGTCTCTTTCGGTGCTGGACTGTGTAGAATTGGGCTTTGTAGCTTTAAGGAAGCATTGCACCTTGGGAATTCAACCTCCATGCAGGGGTTACGTTGACAGCCTAACTTGATGGGAGCTGGAGTTTCTATTTTAGACCGACGGCCATGTGAAGATCGTACCCACGAACCAGCACTTGATTTCGGATACAAAAAGCAGGGCCCCTCGAACGGAAATCACCAGGGGAAAGTGAAGCCTAGCAGAAGCAAGTTATACAGAACAGGTAAACTGTATTATGTGATAGAAACCTCTTTTCTTTTTGGTTATGGCAGTGAGAGCATAACTAGTGTTCATTGGGTTTTAAAACGCATTTTTTCCTGGGTTTGTTTTAAATACTTTAAGAAAAGTCGAAGCTGCTTCTTCCTTGTTGTTGCATGAGTATCTGTGGTCTTGCATTGTAAAGGTAAGTGGGTTGGGGAACTTCATTTGGAATCTGATTTGTTTGGTTATGAGGAAAGTACAGTAAGGGGAAAGCTTTTGTCTTTCTAGTTTCATTTGATATGGTAGATCTTGAGCAATGGTTATATTCATGCCATTCCAAACCACAGATTTTTTTGCTTTAACAGCAAATGGTATTTTGTTAACATGAAGAAAGTTAAGGATCTTGGCATATACAATTCTTGGTCTGGTTACAACTGGTGATGGTCTAAGAGCCCTGTGTGCTCTCTCAATGGTGATTTGGTTAGCTTCTAGGTCATTTCCTAGGAATAGGGCAAAGATTTCTGATAATGTGTTCAGCAGCTTATTTTGATCTACATTTTCAGGGATGCCCCTTATAATTAAGTTGTTCCATCTAGATCTGGCTTCGAGATCCAGGATTTTTGCTTGTATTTCCTGAATATCATTTTTGTTGGTATTTGATTCCTTTTGAATGTTTTCTATTTGAATGTCGTGATCCATAATTTTAGATTATATTTTGTCCAGTCTTGTAAGTATTTTATCTGTAGATGAACCAATTGCATTAATTTGAATTGATAAGTTTTGTATAGCTTCCTGAATGGGTTGCAAAGCCACTTTCAAGTCTTCTAGGTTAGAGTTTTCTGTCTTGTTTTTATTTGAGTTTGCATTTTTACTAGATTCCACAGCTTTGCTAATTCTGGCTCTTTTGGATGTTGTATCCTTTTCAGGTGAATTTATTGTAGTAAATTTTGGTTTAGTAGTCTGGCTTTCCATAGATTCCTGATCATTAGGCATTTTGTTTGATCAGTCTTACTGTATTTGGTAGAAATTCTTCTGTATTGTAATATAGGATTACCTTGGCCTAGCAGTCGTCAGCACTGAGCTCACATGTGGCAGAGACCCTCACAGTAATCTGCAGTAATCCTGTCTTTTTACAGAGGGTCAGATTTATTTCTTACTCAAGTTCGTACCGTAAGTTGCTCATATGCCTATATCCTATATTTGGTGATATAGAGAATTTTATCTCACTTGTATTTATGTAAAATATTAAGGTAAGGTGCTCCACTGGGTTTCAGCACTCCATACAGGACAGCAGCCATCTTGCCAGTACAATGATTCTAATATTTGACTGCAGTTAATCTTTGGCACTCTTAAGTTACAGATGCTTTGAACCTAACTGCGTGATATCTGAATTTGTATCAGACATATTGTTGAAAAGTATTCAAAAGTCCAGACGTTTGTGGTCCAGATACTTTTTAAAGTTTTTCCATTTCAAAATTTAAAGAAAAAATTCTACAAGCCGAGTTTCTTGTCTGTGGCATTTAAAATTCTTAATCATGATTATTCTCTTACTTATGTCACTATTATTTCTCTGTTGTAAACAGAAGATACTAGAGTGTGGGTAAGGAAAGGGAGGGGTCATGTTGAAATTTAAGCCATATGAGAATAATATAATTTCAATTTTCTGTTGGCATGGAAAATTGCCTAAAAGACTGATAAAGTACATTTTGTTCTTGATCCCAAAGTACATTACTTTGGATTTTGTGAAAGTGCTGATATGCTTCTGTCTGACTAAGTGGTAGGTACCATGATAGGGCAAAGATGGTAGAAAGAGAACAATTATTTTATTTATTTATTTACTTATTGACATTTATTAACCGGGTTGGTCCAACTGGGCTTTTGGCCCATTTTCAGTGGAGACCTGAGGAGAAAAGCTCCAATACAGAGAGTATACAGAAATAAAATGGTAACAATTACATTAACATATGATAAGATATTGAAAATTATTCAAGAACAATACAAATACAAAACAAAGAATGCAAACCATTAAAATTAAGAAAGGACAGATCTTATGCACAGAGAATTCCATGTAGATCTTGGATGATTTGAATGAGATCATTTATCCACTGTGTCTTCCTTAGAGACCTTGACAGGCTTGAACTCCCACAACTCCTACACCAAATTCAACTCACCTTTGCTCATAAACTAGTATACCACCCTCTCTGAATCCCATCGCTCCATACAATTCTCAAACCCTACCACTCTTCCAGACCGCTACACTCCTGCGAAAAATCTACTCCAGGTCACCAAAGCCAAAAACTCAGCAGGTGAAACACTATTTTCCTGTGCTATATCCAAGCTCTGGAACAACCTTCCCACTACCATAACTATCCTTCCTTCCTGCAGTCTTTTCAGGGCTGCACTTAAATCTTACTTAATCTCTCACTGGCTTTGTCCTTGTCCAAACCCTGTCTAGTAATCCTTCCTTTCCCAGCTTTGGATAGAGTTTCCCAAACTGAACTGTAGCTTACTCACTGCTTGTTAATCCTTCCAGGATTTAGTTATTCATTTAGTCTATTATTATTATTATTTAGTTACTATTTAGATTATTTGTAGCACTGTGTTTTAATTTTTTCTCAGTGCTGTAATTAGAGCTTACTACTCAATTGTACCAGATTTGCTCCTGTATTTCTCCATGCCATGATCACCTCTACTGTATACATACCTTGACTGCTATTGTTTACCATCTCCATGTCTTTCTGTGGAGCTTTTCTTCCCGGGCCTCCACTGAAAAGGGACCTGTGTCCAGTCGGAATTTCCCAATAAAGAAATGTAAATAAATAATAAAATAAATAAATAAATATCCATACAATATAGTACAATACAATACCATAGAGTAATAGTCCAGTTGTGTATTTCTGAGGCCCCTAAAGCCAGAAGTAAGAATGGTAGATATAGACAGGGACTGTCAGCTAATAACCCTGAAATGCACCAAGGCAGCTAGTGATTCAGAAAGCATAGGGTTGGTAAGATCATATCTTGTCAACTCAACAAGTAGTAAGCAAGTGGTACAGATTGCAATGTCAATAATCCAGATAAGGAAGAACCAGTGGAAATATTACCAATAAACAATCAAAAAGCACTGTTGAAGAGTATGAAACACCGGCCAGCCCAGTAATAATCACAAGCGTTTATTGAGAATGAATGAATGATAAAAGCGTTAAACGCCAACTAAAATACAGCGTTTTTCGTCTGAACTTCAGACTTCCTCAGACATCGGTTATAATAATTAAACAATTAACCAATGACTAATATATATATATATATATATATATATATATATATATATACACATACAATCCCATTCAAAAGGTCCAATGAAAACCAACAATTCATGAATTATTAATCAATGGCATATATATGGAGCAATATACATATAGAACCATGTTTTATATTTGAAATGCTTATTCCAATGTGAAATCGATGTATATATTAGTAAATATATTAATAGATATATTAAGTTGATTATCTTAAAACTGTTGAAAAGTTAAAAAGTTAAAATGAATCTATAAATAACTATGCATTTATTTACAAATCTAATGCAACACCCCCCTCTAGTGGTCTGTATAAGGAACACTGGAATAGTGTAAAACCAAATAATAGAATTTTCTTTAAAATTATGTTACAATTACAAATAAATAAATAACCGTCAATATATCTCTGAAAATATTTAGTTAATAACACTCAAAACATATATGTTGTAATTCATAAATCCAACCTCTAAATGTATATAAAACATCATTTATAATCTAGCAGCTCTCATTTTAAGAACAGGTGCAAGGGAAATATAATCATTAAGTCCTGGGTATCTATTGGCTTCTAAAACCACTTGCCAATATAATTCCCTATATTCAATCCTAGTTTCCCATGGTCCACCCCTCTCATCTACTTCCACTTCTTCTATAACAAAAAACTTATATTTAGCTAAAGGGCAAAGAGTAGTGTGTCTGTACAAAGCGTCAGTCATTTTTTTTTGTTTTTGATGTCATTTAAGTGTTCGTATACCCTTCTCCTCATTTTTCTCTCTGTCTTCCCTATATAAAAACTAGGGCAGATCTCACAAATTGCGATATATATCACCCCAAAAGAATCACACAGACATTCTTTTGCTTCTAATAAGGTTTTAGTATCACCACCTTTTTGTACATTATTGTACATTATTGTGAGGTATTCTATCAATCACAAAAAACAAGACTCTATCAATCACAAAAACGCTGTATTTTAGTTGGCGTTTAACGCTTTTATCATTCATTCATTCTCAATAAACGCTTGTGATTATTACTGGGCTGGCCGGTGTTTCGTACTCTTCAACAGTGCTTTTAGATTGTTTACAGATTGCAATGTCTTACGCACATAAATAAACAAGGCATTTGTAAGGTTCCCTGGTATATTTGTACAAATGATATTCAGAATAGGAGGGCAGTGTTTGTGCAATGATATTATCTAAACATGTGTCACTGATTACAAAGGAGACCATAGCTGGTTGTAAGTTTATTTAGCTATGTTGCAGTTACACACTCAAGTAACTTGGACAGGAAGTAAAAAGTGGGAGAAAGTTAGAAAATGAGAGGAAATTCCTTTGCTAAGAATGTTTGATTGTGGTTGCAGTTCTCCAGAGCTTTGGAAATGAGATAATGGTGAGAAAAAGTTTGAAATTTGAGAGGCTATGGATGACGGTGTTACATAAGACGTATAACATATCATACATCATAAGGTATTTGATACAAGTCAGAATTAGGTACAGTTAGATTTTATTTATTTACGCTTTGTTGACTGGACTAGTCCCACAAGGCCAATGGCCTATTTTAAGGGGAGAACTAACTGATTAAGAGAAATTTGTCAGGGCACCAAGGAACTTCTCCTATTCTTTTCAATAAATGCCATGGGATCTTTTACATCCAGCTGAGCTGCTACCATCTTAGGCAGATGGTGCTTAGGGTTTAATGTATCATCCAATAAATGGCACACTCAGGATTACAGCACTGCTCTAATGCTGCACTGTAGTGTCAGCACTGGAAAATGAATCCAGCTAGCTGGTATGGGAATAAAACCCACAACCCTCTACACCAAAGGTGAGTGTGTTATCTGTTGAGCAAAGGAGACTGGCAACTTGGTTTTGGAGATTTTGCTGTGGTTAAATAACTACCTATATACTATATGATAATGGGTATTCATTATAGGTAAGAAACCATTAGTAATGTAAAGTTGCCTGAGTGTTCTACTCCGTTTTTCATTTATTAGTAAATTAAGTTGAGTCCCATGTGCCTAAGATGGTAGCGTGCACTGAGTCATTAGATTCTAGTATATAGTTATACATTATAATAATGACTTTGCCACCTTATAGCAAGAGGTTTTCCAGTTCAGTTCTTGCTTAGGATGCTTTCTCTGTGTGCAGTTTGCAGATACTAACTCTGTCCTTGTAAATTCTCTTGCTGTGCTCTGTTTTTTTTCCACCCACAAAGACAAGCAGTAGATGAATTGGTGTTATTCAGTTTGTCTGTGAATAAGTGAGGGTCTGTTTTGTAATAAGACGTGCTTTTTGTTTAGGATGGGTTTAATTGCCTTGCAGTGATAATATAGGCTCTAACATTGCCATGACCCAGTAAAGTATAAAGTAGTTTATCAGAGAGTGGTGGGATGAGTGTCATTTTGGTCTGGTTAGTTATTAAATATTAGTAGGCTTCCTGTTCCCCTGTACGGAAGGCAGCAAACAATGTGCCAGGAGAATAACGTTTTTACTATTCAATGAAGTTGTGAATTACCCCTTTTGTCATTAATGTGGCAATTGACAGAATTCATCACCAAACTTTTCTTTTTCTTCACAAAGCTGAGAGCAACTAAAAAGGTTCTTTGTGATTTTATGCTTATGATTTGACTGTTTTGATATTTAAAGCTCTTCGTTCTTTGACACAAGGAAGGTGGGGTTAACCTGATACCTGTGAATGTTCATACCTCAGAAGTATGAGTGCAATTTTAAGTTTATGCTTCTTTATTCTACGCTTTTCTAGCTTATCAAGCTCATATTTGCCAAAAATAAATACTTTGAGATGGCCTGGTATGAACATTTGGAACATATAGATACTCATTTTGCCTCTATTTCACACAAGCCCCCTGGAAAAGTCTGTGTAAAATATTACCTACAATAAAACACAAAAACAAGAAACAAGTGCACTCCCAAAGGGAAACCAGTAAAATACAAAAGCACACGTGAAGCAGTGTGTCTGGTGCAGAATAAGCAATTTATTAAAAGGTTGTAATTTATTCAAGTAAAGTATTTAATTTAACACAATGTCAATTTTCTGAAATTCAATTGATGTTATTGGGGTTGGGTTTAAATTTTGTCCCTTCTTGTGAAACTAATGGAGTTTAAATTTTATAGTAGAAAACTTAATTTGCAGTATTTATTACAAGAAGTTAAACCTGTTAACTCGATATATAAACCTTTATACAATCCTAGTTTGCATAATACGCTAAAGCTGTTTGAGAAATGTTATGAAGTAGATATATGGAAATTGTTGGTTACTAAAAATGAACATTGTTTTTACAATTTAAATCCTGAAGAAAGAAAACCTTTAAATTGTTTGTGAAGTAATAAAGACATTAGATTTATTACAGCTGATAAGGGAGGGGAGTTGGTAATTATATATGATAATGATTTCAAAGTAGCCATAGAAAATAGGTTGCAGAATGCAGATAAGTATGGTTTAGTTACCTTAGATGCCATACATAGGAGTTATAAGTTTATACATGCGTATTTGTATGATTTATTAATGAACAATGACATCAGTTATGATTTGTATAACTTCATGGTGGTAGAAAATGCAAAGATATGTGTTTTGTCCGGTATTTGGAAAATACACAAGAGTCTTAAAGTCCCACTTAAGGCCTATTTTCTTTGCAACCAATAGCATTACAGAAGGTATTTCCTTGTTTATGGAAACTATATTAAATCCATTAGTTTGTAAGTTGCCTTCTCTTGTTCAAGATTCTCATGATTTTCTGGATCAAATAAGGAAATTTAATCAGGAATATAGTTATGAAGATGTTGATGTGCAGATGTTTATTGTTGATTTAGTTTCTTTATTTGTGAGCATTCCAAAAAGACAAAGGTATTGAATTTATTTGGTCCTTTTAAACCAAAAGGATTACGTTTTCTAGTGAACAAATTAACTTGTACTGCTTGCTGTTGCAAGTGTTATTAGATAATTATTTTTTGTTTAAAGGAACATACTACAAACAAACTAAAGGTATTGTCATGGGGTCTGCAGTTTTGCCTGCTTTTGCTAATCTAGTTCTGCGGTAGTGGGAAAGTGAGATTTTACCCCATAACAGTTTTATAATAACATCATATTTTTAGAAGGTTTGTTGATGATTTTTTTTTTATTATAAGGGGGAATACAAGAGAATATGAGCAGTTTTTGAACAAACTTAATATCTGATCAGTATTTTTGAAATTTACTTTGGCGAATACTGGTCTTTCACTTTCTTGATATCACCCTCGAGTGGATAAGGTTAACAAGAACGTTAACACTAGTATTTTCTGTAAGGAAACATTTTCTAATTGCTACATTTTAACAGCAATCATCTTGTATTTATGAAACAGAATATACCTAAGGGGCACTATATTAGAGTCTCTAGACTGATTTCTAGAGAGTTAGATTTTACGAAAGAAGTTGAATTTATCACCTGTCTTTTTTTTAGAAAGAGGATATAATAAAGCTTATTTGTTAATTATTGTTAATGAAGTTTCATTGAAAAGGTATACTCATTTTGCCCCTATTTCACACAAGCCCCTGGAAAAGTCTGTACAAAACAGTGCCTCCAATAAAACCACACCTGTTTGTGGCCTGGATGCCTCCAAAACCACATTTGTTTGTAGCCTGGATGCCTCCAAACAAACCACACCTGTTTGTGGTCTGGATATGTCTGTTGATAATATTTGTTGATCATATTTGTATATTTGAAGTAGATATATAGATTAATTCTGATAAATGGAGAATATTGAACAGAAATAATGATATTTTAAAATTGTGGGAGAAAATAATTTGTTTGTTATAAGAAAAATAGTCTCAAGACTTAATTACAGAATATTACTTTAATAATCCTAGTTCATACCAACAATTAAAGTGGAATGTACAAGTGTGGTATGTGCAATATCTGTTGATGTATTTATGAGGATCCCTTTATTATTTTACCACAAACGGAAAATAGTATAGCAGCTACAGGGAGATTTTCTTGTAATTCTAGGGGGTGGTGTATATTAGTATTTGTTCTGGTTGTGATGCATTTTATGTGGGAATGACATCCAGAATATTAAACAGGAGTATCTAGGAAAATCTTTACTGTATAAAAAGTAAAGATAGTAACAATGCCTACATAAATGTATCTGTTTAAGTGACAAGTATAACAAGCTTTTAATTTTTGTATTGGAGGAAGTCCAAGTGGACTTAAGGGGCAGTCATTACAAGAACAGGATAAAAAATCAGAATGGCAGATAAGATTAAAAAACAATGAATATCCAGTTTTAAATGAAACCATTAATATCAAATGTTTTTTTTTAAGACAGGAGAATGAAAATTATGAATTAAATTGTCCTGTGGTTTTTAATGTATATTTTTTCATTAAGATTGCATTTTTAATTATTTAATTGATGAAGCATTTTGATTGGATGGCTTATGTATACATATTTTAGCAGTTTGGAAGGTTGTTGTATTTCTGATGAAGTCTGTATTGACAAAAGTGGAAAAATTAATGTTGTGTATGCTAAAAACCTTTTCATCTTTCTCCAGTTCTTCAGTTTTTAAGTTGTATTTCTGTTTTTTTTAGTTGACATTGTGACAGCCTCTCTACCCCAGACCAGGAATCAAGGTGCCTCAATCCTCACCACTGACATCAGTGAGAGATGATCACTAAAAACAGGGATGAATTTACACAGTATTTTAAGATGCAGCTTTTTCCATCAAGCACAGTTTCCCCCAAGAGCACACAAGGAACACAGTTCAGACCAGGGACTGGAATCTCTGTCTCTCCAGATCCCAAATAAGACTCAGTTTGGAGCACTATGTCCCAGTTACAAGTAGATGGCACACACACACACACACACACACACACACACACACACACACACACACACACACACACACACACACACACACATGCACACGCACACACACGCACACACACACACACACACACACACACACACACACACACACACACACACACACACACACACACACACTCCTGGGAAAGATTGGTACAGATTTACTAGCTATACCCCTTCTGCCCAGACTATAAGGTAACCCTGATACCAGCAGTCAGCCACTCTAAGGCTCTTACAAGGGTATCCAATTATACTGAGTAAAATCAATACTAATATAAATGGTAGAGTGTAGCCGAAGCAGCAAGTCTTTTTGGAGTGGCCAAGGTGGCACTAAAATAAGCACAAGTACTCTCAAGATGTCAAAGTATTCTCTAAAAGACCAGTCACAATGAAAGGT
Organism: Protopterus annectens; assembly: GCF_019279795.1. Lineage (NCBI taxonomy): Eukaryota > Metazoa > Chordata > Ceratodontiformes > Protopteridae > Protopterus > Protopterus annectens. The sequence continues at coordinate 1,151,006,603 of NC_056728.1, forward strand.
ATACAATATTTAATAATAAATAATAAAATAGAAAACATAAGAATACTGAATATTTAAGTACAACAAAGAGCAGTCACAGGAGAAATAAAAATAACATGGCTGGACAGATTCAAACAGATGTAGAAAACAATACTTAACTAATCTCATTGCATTTCCTGACTGTGTAAAGAGTAACTGTTCCCTAGCTAACTTAATTAATACAGCAAGGCAAAATAGGATGCAGAGATGCCTATATCCACAAGGCAAGGTAATGAGACTCAAACTTACACTAAACTGAACTAACTCAACTGGCTGACTGTAGTAACTAACATAGATCTTTTATATTGGGTTCCAAAGAAAACAAAACAAAACAAACTGCTGTGAGAGTTCCATCCTTTCTGTGCTAGTTATGCAATGATATCACCTATCTCTGGTACAATACACACTCAGAGTTTTGCTAAGATCTACTGCAATATTTGAAAATTATACAGCAATTTCAAAAACCTATACTATTCCTTTCCAGAATTCATTGTTTAAACATATACATTTAGTCAGTTATAATAACACTGTTCATACATTTTTAACACAAGCAGCTATACAAATATGTGTGACAGTCAACTGACACAAAATTATTTACAAAACTCCAGCTAACTATGGTAGCATATGTTATACATGCACTGCCCTATTCTCTCTGGCACAGATGGCAATACCTCACATCATCACATCTCTCCCCCCTTTGAAGACTCAAGCGAGTTTTTTAAGTGACCCTGAAAAAATGTTGCTTGAGAGAAATGGGCCTGTCTGGGAACACATTAACCTATGCCCTGTCTTCAGAGTCCACCTGTACTGGCATTGCTGACCCCATTATGGTGCTGCATTGTCATGTCATATGCCTGCAACCCTAGGCGCCTCTTTAATAACTTGGCATTTTGTTGCCTGACTCTATATGTAGCCATGTTAAGGTATTGTGGTCTGTAACCACATTGAGTTTCCTTCCATACATATAAGGCTGAAGTTTCTGCAGTGTCCGTACTATAGATAGACATTCTTTTCCTACAGCTGCATAACATTCCTCCCTGGGTTGGAGTCTACATCTGAGATATACAACTGGATTGATTGATGCATCCACCTGCACAACAAATTCTTTGCTATAATCTGAACTGGCTAACACAGGGGGTCCTCTCAAAGCTCCTTTAAGCTTTTGGAATGCCTGCTCGCAGGCTGGGGTCCACACTAACTTATCTGGCCTGTTTTTCCTTATGAGGTCTGTGAGGGGAGCAGCTATTGTACTATAATTGGGAATAAACTTTCTATAGTACCCTGCTGTCCCCAAGAATACCCTCACCTGTTTTTGGGAACAGGGAAAGGCCACACCTAAATAGCTTCTACTTTGGCAGGTTCTGGCCTACTCTTGCCACTCTGCATTCTTTACCCCAGGTAGGAGACCTTTGCCATACCCACCTGACACTTACTAGGCTTAATGATCAATCCTGCCTTTTACAGTCTGCCCAGGACCCTGACATGCTGAGCTTTATCATGTTAACAAAGTACAGTTTGTGCTCCAGCCTCCTACCTATCAGGCTTACCATGTAATTAACGTCATTGACTTTCTTTACCACTTTGAAGGGTCCCTCCAAAGCTACCTGCAGCTTATTGTGTCTGACAAGAATGAGCAACATAAACTGCTGTCCCACAGCATAATCTGGGGCTTAAGCATTCCTGTCATATCAGACATTTTTCTCTTGTTGGGCTCCTGCCAGGGTCTCCTGGGCCAAGCCCATAAGCTCCCTAAATCTTGTCCTGAGGTTTAGGACATATGCCACAACAGAGTCTTTATGGAATTCACACTTACTCGCCCACTCATCACTAATCAAATCTAAAGGCCCCCTCAACCTATGCCCATGCAGCAACTCAAAGGGTGAAAAACCTGTTGTTTCCTGGGGTACCACTGTGTTTTCAAACAGCAGATAGGGCAAATATTTTCTCACTCTCTCTTAAACTGGCCTGCAAATGCCCATGGCATGGTCTTTAGTGCAGAGTTTAGCCTCTCTACAAGACCATTAGTCTGGGGGTGATAGGGGTGGTCTTTAGGTTTTTCATCTCACAGTGCTTCAACAGACAAGCCAGCAGTTCTGACATGAAATTGGCACTTCTGTCAGTCAGTATTTCTCTGGGGAAACCTACCCTGCTGAAAATCTCTAACAAAGCATTTGTCACATTCTCCGCCTCGATAGAGGACTGAACCACAGCCTCAGGATATCTAGTAGCATAATCTACTACCTTCAGGATATACTTCTTCCCTGTGGAACTTGGGGTACTCAGAGGCCCCATAATATCCATAGTTACACTCTGAAATGGCTCTTCAATTACAGGCAAAGGCATCATTGGAACTTTGACCTTGTTCCTGTCTTGCCTACCTTTTGGGACTGCTCACAGGTCCTGCAGTACCCTGTTACATCTCTTGCAATCCCAGGTTAATAAAAGTTCTGCATAATATGTTTCTTGATAGGCTTTATGCCCATATAACCTGCAAAAGGAATGTCATGGATTATGGCTAGAAGTGCCAGATGGTAGGCTCTGGGCACTACCAGCTGCGGTATTACCTCATCCTCTATAGTCCTCTCTCAAGGCTCCACTCTCTATACAGTAACCCTCTGTTCCAGTATACAGATTACCTTTTTCCTTGAGCATCAGGTGTCACCTTAGCTACCTCCCTCAAGCCTCATAAGGTAGGGTCCAAAAGCTGAACCTGTCCCAACTCCAGCTTTGTGACCATTCTCAGCTCCCTTTCCACAGGATGCCTAGTATATTCTGATGGCAGAAACTCAGTGTCAGCCTGGGTACTACCACTCACCTCTGTTCTTGCAGTCACCCTGTCCATTGGAACATTATATCCTACCAGCAGCAGTGGCTCACTTTCAGGCTCAATGTTACAGTGCTACAGGGTAGCCCCCACCCTGAAATAGCCACATCACCAGCCCAAGCTTTAGGTGTGGGGTCTGTCTGGGTCTCCCCCAGGCTACTAGACCTACATGCCTGTCTCCAAGCCTGACTGCATGTAACTGTATGCACACAAGCTAATGCATTATCAAAATCATTCCCTGTCAAGACATCTGCAGGAATATCCTCAAACATAGGTACCTGCTTGTTTCCTTTTCCACCCTCCCAGTCAAGGTGAACTCTGGCCAAAGGCATATGGAATGGGATCCATCCTAAAGCTCTGACTGAAGTGGACTGCCCAAGCAAGTAATGCTCCTCTTGAACCACTGTAGGATTCACAGTGGTTATATGAGAGGCTGTGTCTGCATTAGCAGTGGCCTGTTTTCCATCCACTAAGATAGAAAACAAACTCTGGTGATAGTTTGGTATCCCTGTTGTCTCCAGACAACTTACTGCTGGCACACTGTTATTTCCACTTGCCGGCTTGCTCACCTTTTGTTCCCCACCTTGCTTCAGTGAACATTTGTATGCTACATGGCCCCTGGTTACATTTAAAACATCTAACCCATGATCCTGGCCATGCACCTGAATTAGTAGCTTCCCGTGTTACTGGTAGTCTCTTTTGAGGTGATTTAGGCTGCCCACCATAGGTTCCCTTATCTCCATGTGCAGCACTGGGTACCCCATTCTTGTGCAGTGATGCTCTGTTTGCTAGGTAGAGATCACATTTTCTCCCCAGCTCATCTGCAGTGTTACACACTCCATCTGCCAACCAAATTCTCATGTCCTCAGGCAAAGTACTAAGGACTTGTTCCCTCACCAAAAGGTCTGCCAATCTTTTAAAAGTGGTGACCTGACACCCACTCACCCACCTGTGAAAATAAGGGCTTAACTCAGCAATATAATCATATACACTTTCATTTGACTAGCATTTATGCTCACAAAACATTTTTTTCTGTAAGATTCAGGTGTTAACTTCTAACTGTTCAATAAACATTGTTTTACTCTATCATAGTTTGAACAATCAATATCAGACAATTTAGAAACAGCCGTTACAGTTTTATTATGGAGTAAGAAGGTCAGGAACTGTGCCTGGAGCCCTTGGTCAACATTATACTGTTTACATACTCTTTCAAATATATGAATAAAACTATCAAAGTCATCCCCTCTGCATATTGTGGAAGAAATTTATTGATCTTTACTGCTTCTGGGGCCCAGTTATTCCCTTCTTTATTGCCTCCATGAACTTGACAAAAGGTCAACATCTCCTTCTCATGCTGTCGTTACTTGTCTTTTACTTTAGCCTCTAATCGTCACAGTCTGCTCATTTTCTTTGATCTCCAGATGCTGCAGCCTCTATTTTCTTTGGTCTACAAATGTCACAATTCATGCTGACACTGCTTCTCCTTTTCTTCAGCCTCCAAACACTCTAAAACCTCTACTCGTCCCTCCCAGAATTGTTTGCTTAAACATATACATTGAATCAATTATAATAGCACTGTTGATACATCTTAGCATAAGCATCTGCACATGTCACTGTGACAGTCAAATGACACAAAATTATTTACAAAACTTCAGCTAACTATGCTGGCATATGTTACACATGCACTGCCCAATTCTCCCTGGCACTGATGGCAATACCAAACATCATCACAGATGTTCTACCACTTATTGGTATTTTCTTTTTTGTTTTGAGTTGATGTTGGATATTAAAGATAACTAATTTCCTTTGCCAGCGGAGATGAGCTGCTGCAACTTACAATTCATGCTGTTCTGGAGAGCCAGGTGAATGTTGTTTCCAGCCTACAATTGGATTTGCACAACTTACAAAATCATTAAATTGTCTAGCAGGACAGGTTAATGACTTAAAGAATAATTGTCATTCTGAACAGATTTCATGAAGTAGTCTTGATATAGGAGAAGATGAACCTAATATGTCTTTTGAAAATCATGGTTCTCCCTTAGATTGTGGTGAGAACCTTTTTAAAGATGTATCCATTATTCTTCATACTAAATGCAATGCTTTCAAGGAAACTTTTTCTGTCCCTTCTGCTCTTTTTGAGAAACAGGATTTTAAAAAGAGACTTGCTGATTTAAAGAGAAACCTGAATAAATACTGAACCTTAATGATAGAGAATATGTACTTTGAACACTGTATTTCCATCAGTATTGTACCTAAAGAGTTAAGTTATTTTAAGTTTCCAAATGGCATTGGGAATGTTGACCCATTTTACAATGAGCTGGTGGAGTGGGTTGAAGTTCCTTAAATTGCTCATTAAGAATAATACTAAGGTTATTGCTTCTGTGAAGGAAAATATTGTTAAACAAGATGAATATATCGTTATAATGCTTAAATCAATGTCTGATGTACGATGTGAATATAACATTTTCTCTGTTCTTGGGAGATATGAAAAGATCATTATTATTCAAAACCAGAAAAAAATATAAGGGATATCGAAGCTTATGATAACAAGACAGTGTATCCCTTAAATGAAACAAAACATATTCTTAAAAACAGAGTTAAGAAGCTACATCCAATAATCAAATTGATGAGTCTGTTGTCCCTTTAAGGAGTGAGTGTTACCAATGGAAATGGCATCAGTTGCTTAAATGCCAAGACTAATAGTCATACAGAAAGAGAAGTGAATATTTTCCAGCAGGCAAATTCATGAGTTCTTACTGAATTAACTCCTTTATTTATTTTATTTTATTTATTTTACATTTGTTGACCGGGCTGGTCCAGCTGGATATATTTCCTTTTTCAGTAGAGGCCCGGGGAGAAAAGCTCCACATATAAACAACCACCACCACACAAAAATGTTTATAATAAACAAGAAAGGTATTACAGTTTAAATTCTGGGAAGACTATGTGACACACTATAATAAATACATCATACACCTACAGATCATTTTACAGTATAAATATCTTAAGCGGCCCCAAGACATTATTAGAATACATTTAAATCCTTGGTTATTCTAGTTTACTCCATACAGTTACTATTTCCAAAGGGTTAGACAGTAACAGTAGAAAAAGGAAGAGGTATTAAGAAAATGGCAGGAATACTACCTTCAGGATACATTCATAGCCAAGTAGAAAAGATGTCTAATTGGTGCCTAAGTAGTAGAGATAACTTATAGGTGCTACTAATTCAGAGGAGTAGACAGGAAAGAGTGGAGGAAAGTAGGAAGTCAAGAGATGACAAAGAGAAATCCAGAGGATCAGTCTGGGTAACAGCAAGGGCATAGCCAGTGAGTTTTAAGGTGCTTCTTAAGACTTTGTTTAAAGAGAGGAAGGGATGAAAGTGAGGTAAGGTCAGATGGCAAGAGGTTCCATTGTTTTCCAACGGTATTTGAGAACAGTGAGTCATCAGCTAAGTTGTTAGACTTGGTGGTACTGGCTAGAAGTTTATTGGAGGAGTGTAAGGAATCAGGATTCCTATAGGGTGCTATAAGGTTGTTTAGTATTGGAGTATTTTTAGGTTGGTAAAAAATCTTATGAACGATGGTAAGTTGGGAAAGTATCAGAAGGTTTTTTAGTTCAAGCCAGTCTAGTTGGTGAAGGTTAAGACAGTGATGAGTTCTATATGGGTTTCCAGTGGCAAATCTAGCAATACTATTATAGGAGTTGGCTAGTTTGGTAAGATTATTTTTTTTTAGATTAGTGTATATGGGTGCTGCATACAGAAGAGTTGAAATTAAATGGGAGTGGGCAATAGTCATTCTGGCTGTTGGAGTTAAGAAAGGTTTTATCCTATATAGGGAGCCCAATTTTTTATTAACAGATTTAATAGTGTTATTAATGTGATTGTCAAAGGTGAGGTTATTATCAATTGCAATTCCTAATAGTTTGGTGGAAGAGTCCGGGGATATAAGGGTGCCATTACTGGATTGAATGGAGAAATCTATGGGGGTGGACTTACTGTTTGTTGTAAACAGTAGTAACTTGGTCTTTTTGGTGTTCAAAAGAAGGCACCATTTAGAGAACCATGCCTCTACTGTGTTGAAAGCTGTCTGGGTTAAAGATTGAAGTTCAGATATAGAGTTGGCAGAGCATGTGATAGTAGAATCATCAGCATATTGTATACAGGTGGTTTGAGGAATGGCTATTTGAAGGTCATTGATGAATAATGAGAAAAGAAGAGGACCAAGAATGGAGCCTTGAGGGACTCCCAGGGAGATAGGAAGGTGAGATGATAGTTGATTCTCCCAAAGAACTGCTTGCTGTCTATTACTAAGGTAAGACTTGAACCAGAGAATTGCTTTGGCATCAAGAGAGAGGGATGACAGAGTGTTTATGAGTAAGAGATGGTTAACCATATTAAAGGTTTTAGACAGTTCGAGGAAGAGTGCTGATGAGAGGGTGTTATTATTGCAGTTATTATTAATGGTGTTGGTGAAGGATAGGAGAGCTGAGGTGGTACTATGAAAAGGCTTGAAGCCATGCTGACAGTTTGCTAGAATGTTATGTTGAAGTAAGTAGTTCATTAGCTGATGGTGAATACATTTTTCCATAATCTTGGCTAATGGAGAAAGGAGAGCTATAGTCCTGTAGTTAGAATAGTCATTAGAGTTACCTCCTTTGTGTAAGGGAATAATGTGGGAGATTTTCCAGAGATCTGGAATGGTTCCTTCAGTTATGGTACGGTTTATCAGGATGGATATAGGATAGTAGACTACTTTAGCTGCTTGTTGTAGGTATTCAGATGGTAAGTTATTGGCAGAGGGGGTGCAAAGCTTAAGTCTGTGGACACGTTTTTGGATGTAAGAGGTAGGGATAAGTTGTAGTTGGAATGTTGGCTGAGTATGAGGTGAGGAGTTAGGTAGATCAGAGTTGTCTGTAGCTAGTTGACTGGCTAGAGTTTGTATGGTGTTTGTGAAGAAAGTGTTAAAGGCATTGGCAGTTTGATGGGAGGTATTGTTTTCTGACCCTAGAGTGGAAGGAGTGCTAGAGTGGCCTGGACGAAGGAGGTTATTCACACTTGCCCAGAATTTTTGTGGATTATTGTGATGAATTTGCTGCAGCTTGCAATAGTAGCTTTTTTTTGTCAGAGAGAATAGCTTTTTTGTAGCATTTCTCAACTGTCTAAAGGTTTGTTGATCTGGGGTATTTCTGGTTGCTCTCCACTTAGCCCAGGATTTATTTCTAAGGAATATTTTTTGTCTGGTATCTTTTGAGAGCCAGGGGGCAGGTTTGGATTTTGTTCTAATAGATCGTTTAGGTGCATGCCTGTCGAGGATTGTTAAGAATTTGGTATTGAAATATATAGCAGCTTCTTCAAGAGGGAGAGGTTTTTAGAGGGTTCCAGTCACAGACACTAAGTTCCATTTGAAATAATACAGGCTGAAAGTTTTTCTTGGTTCGAGAAGTCCTATAATTGGGGGCATTGGTAATGTCATTATTTTGTCTAATGATGTAAGTAAGCATGTGATCACTTACATCATCAGGCAAAGTCCCCACTTTATAAGTATGTTCTTGTTTTTTGATTAGTATCCAATCTAGTATAGTTTCTTTATTATTTGGTTTGTTAATTCTAGTGGTGGTGGAGATAGTTTGGTTAAAGCCATGCAGATTAATATGAGAAGAAGGATTATCTGTATTGATACTATTTCAGTCAGTATTGACATCTCCTAGAATAATAGTTTCTTGTGGGAAAGTAGTAGATATCCAACATAGGGTATCCTCTATTGTAGTAATGTTATTACCTGGGGGTAGGTAGATACAGATTATATAAAGTGCTTTGGTGGGATTGAGTTGAAATCTAGTGATTAAGAGTTCAACTTTACAATTTGCAGGTGGGTTATAAGGTATAGAGGAGACGTCTAGTTCATTTCTGAACAGTAAGGCTACTCCTCCTTTGCATTTTACTCTGTCGTGTCTCAGTATATTATACCCTGGGGGGATTATTTCATTATCCTTAGTTGTGGGTTTTAACCAGGTTTCTGTAAGACAGAGGATATCAAAGGAGTGAATATCTAGAAGGGCATGGAGATGGGCAACTTTGTTGTTAATACTGCAGATATTGAGATGACCTATTAGTAAGAAGTTAGAGAGACTGGTCTGGGTAGTAAGGGTGTTGGGAGAGGTACTAAGAATAGGTGAAGTAGAGAGATTAGAAGGGCCTGGGTTAGGGTGGATGTCACCATCTTTTAAGGTCGGTGATTTTAGTACAGAAAGAAGGTAAGAATTAAGGCTAGGTAGATATTTCAATTTTTTTATTGTGGGCTGGTTTAATTTCATGGGTGTAAGTCGATGATATTTAGGTAGCAAGTAGCTAGAAGTGGAGGTGATATTTATTTGGAGATGGGTAAGGGCATTGTTATATACAGATGTTTGTTTAGGAGAGTAGTTGAGGTAGCAGTGATTCACCTTTTCAAAAGAGGTGAGGAGATAGGTAGTGGTGAAGATAGGAATAAGAGTGGCTGAGAGTATTACCAAGGATAAGATAGTTTTAGTTATTTTAGACATATTACTTAGTAAATGTAAACTGTTTCTGCCAGGTAGGGCTAGGATGTAGTAGTATCAGATAGGAAGTTAAGATAGGGTAGTTGAGAAGAGTGATGCTACAAGTAGAGGAGTTTTCTTTAAGTAGTATATAAATATGGTAGGGAGGTAATGAAAGAGAAATGGGAAGGATAAAGAAGTTGTATAATGATAAGGTAGAGTGAAAGTGATGAAGAGCTTGTGTGGGTAAAAAAGTTGTTTAGGTAGTGACAAGGTAGGGTAGTAAAGAAGAAAAATACTAAGGGTGGAGAGACAGATGAAAGTAGTATAGGTAGGGGTTGTAAGAGACAGAGTACTGGAAAACTATAAAAGGATGGGTGTGGCTTAGGTAAATTAATTTAAGTCTGGGATAGGTTGGATAGGATTGAGGGTGTGGTTTAGGAAGTATAAGGCTAGGACCACTGGGGGTGGGTAGGAATTGTGAGTAGGGTAGGGGAGTGGAGTGAGCCCGTAGTGCGAACGGAGTGGGTAGCACCAAGAGTTGCTGAGAGGTAATCAGTTTTACAGTGAGACTGTAATTTACAAAACTTTAGTAGGTATGTGGCATTTCTTAGAGATACTAATTCCTGTGAAATACTGGTGGAGTCCTTTTTGTCTTACTTATTATGGGAGAAGGAAATAAGAAGCAGTAATAAAACAGAAATCTTTAGATAAGGTAAGTTTCTAGCTCTTCTGTCTTACTGCCTAACTGACTTATAGGTTAATGTCTGCAATTTCCTTTCAGTGGGGTTAGCTATGTCTTTACCCACATGGTCTTACTGCTGCTGGAGACAATTTGGTTGTTTTGGAATCAAAAAGCTTGCAGCAGACTTAGAAAATTCATTTTCACTTAAAACAAAGGAAGAAGTCGGAGTCACCAAAAGAACGACTTTTAAAAGGACAGTTTGTAAGTTTTAAGTTATTCTAGTAACATTTTTAATTTAACACAGTGTCAATTTTCTGAAATTCTATTGAAGTTATTGGGATTGGGGTTAAATTTCGTTCCTTCTTTTAAGGCAAATTTGATCAAAATGCTATTGGAGGTTAAATTTTAGACTAGAAAAATTAATTTTCAGTATTTATTACAAGAAATTAAACCAGTTAACTCGATATGTAAACCTTCTTTGTACAATTCTACTTTGCATAATATGCTAATGGTGCTTCAGAAATGTTGTGAAATAGACATACGGAAATTGTTGGCCACTAAAAATGAACATTGTTTTTACAATTTAAATCCTAAAGAAAGAAAAGCTTTAAAGTATTTGAGAAGTAATAAAGACATTAGATTTATGAAAGCTGATAAAGGAGGGGGGTTGGTAATAATGTATGATAATTACAAAATAGCCACAGAAAAGATGTTACAGACTACAGATGAGTATAATTTAGTTATCTTCATAGGATCATAGGAGTTACTCGGCTAATAGCCCTTTGGCCCTTACAAGCCTAGCCAAGAGTTTATTCCCAAAATAAAACCTCAGTCAGAACCTGTCACCCCTGTTAATGAAGGACACAAGTGGAATCCCTAGGACAAATTTGTGGTTTTCCATTCACTCATCAAAGTTGCACTTGAAGAGGGTCAGTGAGGTGCTCTGTTTGACATGCATGGGAAGTCTAGTCCAGTGATGGGGCAGCCTTTGGGAGCAAACTTGTCTCTCCAGCAGGTTTTATTAATGTCACATATTAGATTCAGGCTTTTTGAGCAGGTAGTGCATGAGGAGTTAGACTTACAAATATGGAGCATCTCTAGTAGGGCAGAGTCCGAGGTTGCCTTATATGCAAGAGACCGATCACCCCCGAGCAATCTGTACGATACTGAGTAGAGTGATAGTGGTTTCACCCTGTCTGCATAGGGCAGTTGTTGGAGGCCATGGATTATCTTTGTGAGGTATTTCAGTGGCCTTTCCAGTTGGTGCAGATGTTTGGAGAGGTGCATCCGAAATGGGGTGTTATACTCAATTATTGGTCTAATGAGGGAGGAGTATAGAGAGGTAATAACCTCATTTTTTCTGGATGAAATCCCTTTACCTATGAGATGAACCAAGTAAAAGGCCTTTTTGACCAGTGCCGCTACATAATGGTCGAATGTGAGGTTGTTATCAACCTGAGTGCCCAAGTCTCTCACTACAGGTTGTGTGCTTAGGGGGTTTCCATTGATGTGATGGTAGAAAATGCAAAGATAAGTGTTTTGTTCAGTATTCTGAAAATACATAACAGCCTTACAAGTCCCCCCTTCAGGCCTATTGTCTCTGCACCCATTAGTGTTAAGGAATGTATTTCCTTGTTTATGGATACTATATTAAATCCGTTAGTTTGTAAGATGCCTTCTTTTATTTGAGATTATTGAGATTTTTTGGATCAAATAAGAACATTTAATCAGGAATATAGTTATGAAGATGGTGATGTGCAGCTGTTTACTGTTGATATAGTTTCTTTATTTATAGGCATGCCACAAGATAAAGGTATTGAATTTATTTCGTCCTTTTTAACCAAAAGGACAGAGTTTTCTAATGAACAAATTAACTTGTACTGCTTGCCATTGGAAGTGTTATTAGATAATAATTATTTTTAGTTTAAAGGAAAATACTACAAACAAACTAAAGGTATTGCCACAGGCTCTGCAGTTTTTGCCTGCTTTTGCTACTAATTTTGGGGTGGTGGGAAAGTGAGCTTTTACCCCATAATATTTTTTAATAACATTATATTTTTTAGAAGTCTGTTGGTGATTTGCTTTTTACTATAAGGGGGAATACAAGAGACTGTGAGTTTTTGAACAAACTTAATATTCAATCTGAATTTTTGAAATTTACTATGGCAGATATTGGTTTTAAGGTTCATTTTCTTGATATCACCCTAGAATGGGATAAGGTTATCAAGAACTTTAATAGTAGTGTTTTCCATAAGGAAATGTTTTCTAATTGTTATTTACATTTTAACAGCAATCATCCTGTATTTATGAAAAATAATATACTTAGGGGCAATATATTAGAGCCCCTAGATTGATTACTGGAGAGTTAGATTTTACAAAAGAAATTGAATTTATCACCCGTCTTTTTTAGAAAGAGGGTATAATAAAGCTCATTTGTTAGTGTTAATGAAGTTTGATTGAAAAGATGCATTCATTTTGCCCCTATTTCACACAAGCCCCTGGAAAAGTCTGTAAAAAATAGTACCTCCGATAAAACCACACTTGTTTGTGGCCTGGATATGTATGTTGATAATATTAGTATTCATAACAGTATTTCTGATAAATGGAGAATATTAAAAGGAAATAATGAAATTTTTAACTTGTGAGAAAAAAGCCTTTGTTTGTTTATAAGAAAACAAATAGCCTCAAGAGTTTATTACAGAATTATATTACCTTAAAAACCCAGTTCACACCAACAAGGAAAATGGAATGTACAAGTGTTGTATGTGTAATATATGTAGATGTGTTTATGAGGATCCTTTTATTATTATTTTACCACATGTGGAAAATACTATATCAGCTAAAGGGAGATTTACTTGTAATTCAAGGGGGGTGGTGTATATCAGTATTTGTTCTGTATATGATGCATTTTATGTGGGAATGATATCCAGAACTTTAAACAAGAGAATCAAGGATTATCTTTACTCTATAAAAAGTAAAGATAGTAACAATGCTTAATATAATTGTATTTGTTAATGTGACAAGTATAACAATATTTTATTTTTTGTATTGGAAAAAGTCAAAGTGGACTTAAGTGTTGGTGATTACAAGAATAGGAGAGATAAAAATAGAAACAGAATGGCAGATAAGATTAAGAGTTAATGAATATTCAGGTTTAAATGAAACCATTAATATTAAATGTTTTTTAAAGACTGGAGGTTGATAATTATGTATTAAATTCTCTTGTGGTTTTTAATGTATGTTTTTTGGGTCTACTTCAGTAGACTGAAATCCCACTTACCCAACTTTCATAATGCTGAGACGAAAAGGCCGACAATCTCATAACACCGACATCCCAGAAGACTGACTTTCCACTCCAGGTAAGTAACCGCTTGGCCACCATATTGAACTCTGCCCCTTACCCCACGGTAGTACGATCTCTGCATTGGTATATTTAGTTATAGGGGTGTGAGGGCAAAGCCCCCACATAGATAAGTTTACTTTGCTTCAGATTTAATTTATTTTTCAGATTGGCCAAGTGGTTACTTACCTGGAGTGGAAAGTTGGTGTTCTGGGATATTGGCGATATGGGGTTGTCGGCCTTTTCGTCTCGGCATTATGAAAGTTGGGTAAGTGGGATTTCAGTCTACTGAAGTAGACCTATTTTTTTTAATTAAGATTGTACTTTAATTGTTTAATTGATGAAACATTTTGATTGGATGGCTTATGTATATATATTTTGGCAGTTTGGATGGTTGTTATATTTCTGATGAAGTCTATATTGATGAAAGCAGAAAAATTAAAGTTGGGTACACTAACAACCTTTGTTTCTCTCTCGAGTGCTTCAGTTTTTCAGTGGCATTTGTTTTTTTTTGTTGACAATACAACAATTATGCACACCAAGGGATGTTGTTGTAGTACAAGGAACATAATGTGATAAGAAAATGACAGCAAGGGGTGACAAGGCACACAGCAGAGGAGAATTCAAGTGTATGTAGCAATGTTCATTAGACTGTCATGTGCTGACAGGTTTCATCCTATATTTCTGGGTTTGAAAGTCCTGGTAAATTAGTAGCTCATGTAATCTAATAGTGCTTTTGGATAACTGTAAAAGAGATGCCTATGCTTAATCAGCTGATTGTCTTATAAAAAAAGTTGGCCTTGTCAGAAACAAACTGTGGCTTACCTTCAAAAAATGTCTGAAGACATATTTCTAAACTTTGAGTGTTTAGAAGTATCTAACATTGTGGTTCATACAAAGGTGAGAAAGAGTGAGATCAGGCTGTTATGGTTCTCATGTCTGCCACTGCTGAACATCTGATTAGTTTCTGGTAAGATATCAAAGACTTAACCAGTAGAACATTGTCGTTTCATACTCTCAAAAGCAACAGCTCCAACATCACAGGTACAAGATCCCTAATGGACAATCTTCAGCCACCACATTATATACTCACTTCCATACCCTAAGCAAGCCCACAAGCTACTATCTCTACTTTTAAGTTGTTGTTGTTGTTTGTCTTTCGTCTTTTTCCTGGTAAGGGGTCACCACAGCTGAACTCCGATCCGCTAATGATTGGCAGTAGATTTTTTTTACGAAACGCCAAGGTGCCAGCTCAACGCCCAACCTTCAATGAAGGCACGCCCATTTACACACGCATGTCTTTCGAACGCTACCCAACTGCGGGGAGGACATGCAGACTCCACATAGAAGGCACTCCCAAGCCAAGCTGAGAACTTAACGGGAGAACCTCTTGCTGTGAGGTAACAACGCTACTGCTGTACCACCGTGGAATATCTCCTCTTTTAAGTATGGAGCTTAAACAGACTGCATCCTGCTGATCAACTCAAAATTGGCCCCCTCCACCTTTACTCTTTAGATTTGACCTTTCTCAAAATATCATAGCCCATTTTAGCCAGACCCTTAGGTCACAGTTTAAATTTATGGATTACATCAGGAATAGCACTGCCATCATTCCAGCATGCCTCAATGCTTCCACTATCCAAGCTCTTTTGTTCTTTCTATCTCCAGACTAATACCCTATAGCTATCCTTAGCTGATTAACAGAACTATTTGAAAAAAAAAAACATTCTTTAATCAGGTGTTGAAACATATTAACAGGTCTATCATTCTCTCCATTGTACAACGTGGCTTCAGAAAGGGTTTCAGTACTATCTTAGACATATATACTGGGTTACTGACACTATACATACCAACATGGAAAAGAGCATACACATAGGAGATTATCTGTGGATATGAAAATGGTGGTTCAATCATTTAATTCATTTCTGCTCATTACAAGACTCAGAAGACAGATTTTGTCAATATTAAATGGATTCATAATTATGTCACAAAGTTTGGAGTACTCTCAGGCTAGACTATTCTAGCAGAGAATTCTTTCAGATCAAATATTCCATAAAGTTTTGTATTGGGAAGTGGGGGGGGGGGTGGTACTATCCTCACTTTATGTGAGTGACCGAGTCCTAGATCTAATCCCCCTACAAATCAGTAGGTATGCAAATGACCTACTGATTCTTAAAGCAGAATGTTTATGCTAAGAAAGAGAGATTCAAATGACTTTGACAGACTCTGATATTATGTGCATAATGATATTTTAATAATGCAAACTAAACATCATTCATGATTTGCAGAACAGCGCAGAGGTCAAAAAGTAACCCCCTTACATAGGGTGTAACCATACAAATTCCTTGGCATGTGTTTGTATCCCATATTGCTATTCCATCATCATGTTGTATCAGTTTATGCTGTTCTGTAAAATAAACAATTTGCTCACCTCTGTAATGAGGAGGGCCATAGCCATCATCACATTCATCGTTAAAATAGAAGACACACTTCCTCTTATGACATTAAATTAACATATGGGTATCATTGAAACAACAGCCAACAGAACATTTGGATTTTGGCTTTTTCTCTCTGACCACTGAGACATTTTTTCCATCAGAAAGGTTATCTGATGCCCAGTTACATCCAGAATTACTATGCCAGCCTTCATTTAAACTTCTGATGCACCTAACCAGGAACTACAATTCCCTCTGCTTTAGGGAAACTAGTTAAACTGTGACAGGGGTTGCATCCACAGGCTGTCTTCCTTTCTTTTCTTCTCTTCTAAAATATTTGTAGGCTTCTCTTTCCCTTTAAGAGTATGTGTAGAATTTTTTTTGTATATTCAGCATCTCTGTCTACATGTAACACTTGATGCAAAGGGCCTTTTTTCAGATTACTGGACTAATATTGCCTCAAGACTGTACAACATTTCAAGTTCTGTTCTTTTTTTTTTTGAATGTTATCTTTGATTGTTTTTTTAACCTGAAACACTTTTCATTTTTGTATTATATCTCCTAATGTTATATCTGTTGTATATATTGTGAATGATATATAATAATGTATATAATATAGTTTTATTGTTGATGTTTGTGTTGTTTCTGTGTTTGTATTGTATTGTTGTTTTATATTAATAAAAAAAAAATCAAAAAAAAAAAAAAAAAAAGAAAAGACTGTACAACATACATCAAAAATATTGTCTGGGTATGAATACTTTTTCTTGGTTTATAATGTTTTCATGGAGCCACACTGCATTTCAGGGGTCTATATTAGAACATCAAAGTTTCAAAACCTTGAATGTTCTAATATCGACCCCTATTAAGCGAACGCTTACAACATCGAACATGCAGAACAGCGAATTTTTTCCTAGGGAAAAAATTTGCTGTTCCAAAACACATGTACACAACACGAGCACACCAAACAAACAGCAATCTACACACATACACCTAAAATCTTACATCTAACCCTACACTAAACTATACACACACCACTAACTATCCACTTACCTTAACCCAAACCCAAACCTAAGGTCCGTCACTATCACACACTCACCTCACCCGCGCCCTAACCCTAACTCACCTACCCCGCCCTAACCTGCTCTAATCCTCACGTCCACACAATTGCACACATACCTAACCCACGCCCTAACTCTAACTCACCTAACCTACGCCCAGTCATACACTTACCTGAACCTGACCTGTAACTTTCCACCACGGCACTGAAAATAGTGAAGAGACAGAAACAGACAACTGAATTCTTTCCCTAGGAAAAAAATGTGGTTTTCTGTAGCTTCGCTATTTTCAGCATTCGCTGAATAGGGGTCGATATTAGAACATTCAAAGTTTTGAAACTTTGATGTTCTAATATAGACTCCATTTCAGCATAGCATGTGATGGCTAGGATTCAAACAACATGGTGTAACAGTACAGCATGCACTACACTGATATGCTGAAGAGCACTGCCGGACCATTTTGCAATCTATAGCCATGCACATTTCTACTAGTTTAACATCTCATTAACAGAGAATTTACATGGCTATTAATTGGTCAAATGAGCAGTGTTTCACTACTCAGGTGGGCATCTTACAAAAATGCATTATTCCATAGACACATACCTCCCTTCCACAGTTACAGACTTATAGACACACACAAATCAACACATGGACTTGCACACAGGCAAACACACTCACACTTATACAGATGCCTGCAGACAGTCAGACACACACACACACACACACACACACACACACACACACACACACACACACACACACACACACACCCTCTGTGAAGAGTAAACTTGTTCTGCTTCCCCTCACAAATACCTCCAGCTGGAAAGCATAGGTACATTCCTCTGCCTAGCAGTATACACACATATACTTTCTCTCTGCTATGTAGTACAAACTGTTCTACTAAGCAAATTATTGTCTATGAGTCAGAACATGGTTATCTCATATGCAAGCTATTTTGTCCAGATTTGCATAACAGGCAATGTATTTATGAATCCCAGACAGTGTTTCACTCATGTATATTTTACAAATAAAAGTCTCTTAAGGCTCAGTTGTGTTTCAGTGCTGTAATGATGGAATTTAAATGAAAGGCTGCTCATTCTAATTAATATGCTTTCTTTGGATTGCTCAACCAATCCATATTATTTTTCCTACACAAATATTGTTGAATTGTAACAAAGGCAGTACATCCATCCCATGCTACCTTCAGATAATTTTATTATGGCTTAGCTTGTAGATCACCTGCACTGCCATCATGGTAGAGCTGTATAATATAAATGTTTTTACTGTATCTGTAGACTTGAATTACTGATGTTTTAACTTATTTACAATTTTCCTTTGCACATTGAACCTGAATTTAAATGGTTTTATTCCTGTGGCCGTAGTAATGTCTGAAAAAGTCCTCAGACCACAACATTGTTCAGTTTAACAAGTAACAAATAAAATAAATTAATAAAACAAAATACAATGAATTTAAGAGGATATATTACCAGCCATAGTAAGAATGACAACTCTCAGGCCCCATGCTGCCTACTTCCCAATCCGATTAGATCCCTTGCTTCCTGGATATAGAAGTGATTTACCATTGTGGTCAGTTCACATGGTACCTGGTTGCTGACCCAGGGAAGGATTATGTCCTGCAAATCTTCTAGGAGCAATTGGGTGATCAATGGGATGAGTAAATGGGGCAGCCTTGAAGGAAGGTGGTGGGGGTACAACTTACCTGAGGTTATGCATGGTTCGGGAAGTTGTGAATACAAAAAAATTAAAAGCTTTTTTGAGAAAGCACGCAAAGCATTGAAAAGGGGTTTTGCCTGAGGTTAATAGGGTTGGTGGGGCAGCGTATACATACATACATACATATCTATATCTATAAATAAATACAGACATATATAGACATAGATATAGATATATACTTATATATCTATATTTATATGTATGTAAAACATGAAAGGCTTTTGTGACAAATGCATGGCGAAGCAATCAAACAAACATTACAGTTATGTAGCGATTTTAGAAACATACCAGGCTTGAGTTTGTTGAATGGATATTGATATAAAAACTGAATAACCATAAACACCTCTACCCACAAGGACCCGGTTAACTTAAAACTTAAATTTATTAAAAGTTATTGATTATTTTAATTAAATAATTGGTCACATGATTGTGTTTAAAGTATTTAAAGGTTTCGGCAATGTTGGTGCACAGTTCTGAAGAAGTTCCATTATTGTTTGGGAATGAAAATGCTAAACTTTTGATACAGTTGAGTTTTAAGTTAATTGGGTCCTTGTGAGTACAGAGGTGTTTATGGTTATTCAGTTTTTATAGTTTTATTGGTAGGTTTCACTGTAGCTATGGATATACTTTTATAGAATGCATATGATGTGTACAGGAAGAGAAGATGGAATATGGGCAGATTATGATAATTGATATATGAATAGATATCTAACAAACTTAAAAAGATCTTAGCAGGTTTAACCTGTTTGTTCTAAGCACAATGTAGATGAATGGATGAGAGGGTTCTGTACAGGGGTCTATACTATAAACCCGAAAGCTCTAAACAGTGAACAAATGTACATTGACACATAAAGAGCAATGTACAATAACAGCAAAACACGTATTCAGCGAAAGTGAAAACAACGAATGTATTTGTTTAGCCAGCAGCATGATCTTGGGGATAAGGAAATATATCCTTTTCCCCACTGTAGTGCGATCTCGGAGTTGGTATATTTAAGTAGCGTGTGTGTGGGGGTGTGTGTGTTATTTTAGTTTTATTTAGTTGATTTCAGTATACCTGCATGGCACTGTTGGTTAAAAAAACACGTTTGGTGTTTTGAATT
The DNA here is from genome assembly GCF_019279795.1 of Protopterus annectens. Classification (NCBI taxonomy): domain Eukaryota; kingdom Metazoa; phylum Chordata; order Ceratodontiformes; family Protopteridae; genus Protopterus; species Protopterus annectens. The sequence continues at coordinate 1,151,026,316 of NC_056728.1, forward strand.
TTGCTGAATACGTGTTTCTCTGTTATTGTACATTGCTCTTCATGTGACGATGTACATGTGTTCACTGTTTAGAGCTTTCAAGTTTATAATATAGATGCCTGTACAGTGGCAAATGAAGTGAACTACAGGCCTTAGTCAGTTGTCAAACCATGGACCTCACACGTACACTTTTTGTTTTTGGACAACAGACACTTGTGTTGATTTGCTTTAGTTTTCATTATGATCTGTTAGTCAGAGAAAGATTTGGTTGAAGATGCTTGTGACCCTGCATATTTGTGTAAATGTGATAAAAGAATCATAATGTTTTGACTGCTCACCAATGTGAGTACTGAAAATAGAGAAAGAGGAGGAGGAGGAGAGAGAGATATAGAGAGAGTGTGTAAGCTGCTAAGAAGTTTAGCAGTGCTGGCCTGGTCAGCCAGACTAAGAACTGCAAGGGTGGTTACATGCTTTAAAGTTATACTGTATAAAAAAGGGTTCCTTAAATCACCAAGGCTTAAATTTCAGATTACCAAATGTTTATGTTCCACCTGTGAACTGCTGGTAAACATTTTCCATTTTTAGTTGCTGAAATAAAACAATTGTTTTATGAAAACCTGTTGGGTTTGTTCCATCTCTTGATTACAGTGCATATATTGTATGGAATGCAAGACTGAATTCACATAGTATGAAGCTGAGTATAGCTAAGGCAGTTGTAATGGCAGCAAATGGAGGCAATCAGAAGAAGCTGCATGAGGCATCAAATGCCAGTAATCAGCTTCTTTCATGCCCCCCCCCCCCCGCTGCCCATTTGTGTCCCTGACAAAGTTCATTTTCTTTTGATTTTGATGGCACTTAAGGAGTATCCTTTTCCAGTGACAATAACAAACCAGCCACAAACTGCTGCAAAGGGAACACTGTACGTGAGGGTGGACTCTACAGACATAAAGGGAAGAAAGAAAGGCAGGGACAGATTGTAAACTCACAAAGGAATGTAGTATCTTAAAGGTAAGTATACGGAGTTCCATAGGATGGAGGCAGCCATATTGCAGTCTAGGAATCTGTGATTACTTTTCAGCCAAGAGAAGGTTAGTTTATTGAATCTGGACATAGCTGACCTTAGGCATGGGTCAACTAGGCAGCCACCTAGGGCACCACTCTAGCAGGAGCACTTTTCCAGTATTTATTTGTTTATTTTTTGCAGTCAAGAAATGGTTTCTTTAAAATGTATTGCATGAATACAGGAAAAACTGAAGAATAAGAAATCTTTGAGAAAAACAAAGAAAAACATAATCTGGATGGTGTAAGTATACCAGGATGGGGGAAACAGGTAGTATGGGGGGTGCTATGGAGCCCTATTGGTTAGGGCACCAGTTGACCAAAGGCGAGACCTGAATCTGGGTACATCCTGAAACAGCTCTCATTAATGACTTAATCTTACTAGAGATCAGTCTGCCATTGTATTCACTATCTTTAGAGTTTTTTTGATGTCTTTATCAACCAACAGATGGTAAACATGTTACTTCAGTACTCATAGCTGACAAGTCTGTATGATGTATGGCTATATTAAACTGAAATAATATAATTAATGTAATGGAGATCCTGCAGGATGGGAGTCTACATATCCTAACCCCTGAATCTGGCAGTAGTGTAAGCCTTAGTGTTAGAGCATCAATGTACATGATTCTATTAGATTCAGTTGCTATGTGTCCTCATGGAGGAAGACCAGATGACCTTTACACACCCCCTGGTGTTCTGCCAAATGTTGGGTTACTAGTAAATGATAAAGAAGCTCAAAGTGTGGGATCAGACATAGGTAGTTAGTGTAGGTATCATACATATTTTCAAAATGAAACTGCTTGAATCACATATTTTTCATTACAGTGGCTTGACCTTATTGTTTTCCTCTGCCCAAATTGCAGGAAAACACAAGGAGTGTTTTCCTTTTCTCTGAGTAATAATGATCTGGAAATCGACTACAATTGTGATAAAAAGGTCGTGCCCTCCTGATTAAACAGAACAATATTCAGGTGTGTCTAATTCTGAAGTTTTGTAATTACTACACTCTTTGATTTGCAAGACAGTAAATTCACTGAAATATAGGCTGGCATTCTTAGCAGCACATTAATTTTACTAACATTCGGAGTATAGCCGTTTGTTTGCAGAAACAGATAGCGCAGTGCTCCAAAATGATGAAGAGATGAAAATGTGGGTTGCTGTTTATAATACAATTGCCTAACTGATTTGACAGAATGTGGAATTTTACTCCGTGCATCATGATACTTGATAGCTTGTTTGTGAAGCTGTAATCTGGTTTGGCTGCAGGAAATTTTCTGAGCATTGTTAAGGACCTGGTAAATGCCTTTTAAAGTCTGTTATCTAGCACATATCCCTTGATTTTCCATAGATCTATATATTTAATATATGACTAATTTATGAATCAGTGAATGCCTGTAGCCAGTTCCTCCAAGAAACTGTATTTTGATATTTTATCAGCAGTTAAGGAGAATTGTCCCGCATTGAAAGTTCATCCATTCCATAAGGTTACCTTCTTTTTTGCCCCTTCTAGGACCAGCTCTCATCACTCATCACATAATGCTTACCAGACACATTAGATCCTAGATGCTTATTTATGGAATACCAGAAGAACTTCTATTGAATGTGCTACCAGTCTATTCCATGGATAATGAATAATAAATGTTAAACACTCCTTAGTTTAATCTGGCATTAAAGGAAGCTGTGTTGAGAAAATTGCATAGATGAATGCAGTACATGACCTGTGTTAAAGAAACAGGAAATACTGCAACCATAATATAATGTTCACCCAATATTTTGGCATACTTTATATTCTGGCATTGTTTTCATATGTGGGCACTGTGTGCTGTAGTTATCAAATATGTCAGGTAATTAACAGTGTCATTCTAATTAGAAAATATACAAGATGAAATTAAGCTTCACAGTGGAAGACATCATCTAAAATTATTTTTCTGTTTGTTGTTATGTTTGATTTCAATGTAGCAATACATGACTAAAATAGGTAGATAAATGCATTATGGCAACTTTCTTCATCTTTGTAATATAACAGTGTGTTTCTTTAATTATTGTTTCTGCTAACATAGTTATATGGTTTTGCACTCACTGTGAGCATTCTAGTCCAAACCTACAAATTGCTCCAAGACAGGTTGTGAAAATGTTTACCCCATAAATCTTGACTGTATGTACCCCATAAATCTTGACTGTACTCCAAAGGTTTAAGCTAAAATTCATTTGATATACAATTACAGCTTGTGAATAAAGTGCCTCCTCAAAAATAAACGTAATATCTTGCAGACCAAACAAGAGCAAAGGAAATTATATGCCAGCAGGATTTATAGGTTTCTGTGTTAAAAACAAGGCACTCTGACAGGCAGGGAAAAATTCACTTTCACAAGCAATGACTAACGAAGTCCCATGTTTCCTGTCACTCTAAGTTATAGTGTACTTGTTCTTTTATTAACAAGACCGATTTACAGCTTAACAAACTAGCAATAAAGTGTTATGCTGTAAGGAATAACATTCTACATTTCATCATCTCAGTTGGGCAGTTTTATTATAAAGAACAACCGCTTTCTTTTTTTAGAAAAATGTCTGAAGTATTATTTTGGAATGCTTATTTTTGTAGTATTTTGTGCAAATAAGCAGCTATGGTGCTTTTGGTCTCCAAATATTAGTAAAACTAATGTGTTGCTAAGAATACCAGCCTATATTTTAGTAAAAAAATGAAATGCAAATTAAAAGAAGGCTATTCTGCTAATACAAATGCTGTATTGCTCTTATTAGCATGTGCATCTTCAATGCATAGGTTCATAGGTTCATAGGTAGGTACTAGGCTACTGGCCCTAGGGCCTATATAAGCCTAGCCAAAAAGCTACCCTGGCTTTCACCACCCAGGAAAATTATTTTCCTGTGCCACTGTCGAGCAGAGCCATATAAGTGATCCCGGGGTGAATTTCCTATTTCCCATCCAATCGTCAAGATTTTTCTTGAAGAGTGCTAATGAGGAGCTTTGTTTGATATATATAGATTCATAGGCTGAAATAACTGTGGAGCCTTGGAACAGGAGCATGTGGCTTGTAATTAGAGAATAAACAAATGATAAATGTAATGGTGCTATTCTAATTTTTTTTATTAAATTTTAAGTGAAAGGTGGACTAAACCTCAACATTATAAATAAACTGTACAACAGAAGGAAGAAACTGTTGCAAAAGAGAGTCAAATCCCATGAGTGGAGGAGCTCCCTGGTCAGCCTCAGTAAGAAGCTGAGATCCCTTATAAGATCCTCCAAAGCTAGCTATGAAAACAAAATTGCCACTAAATCCAAGGACAACCACAAAGCATTCTATAGCTATGTCAAGAATCTAGATGGCAACACCCAGATCTGCTCTGAGTTACAGCACAAAGGCACGAAAATTACAGAACCAACTGATATTGCCATCATCCTGGCAGATAGATTCAGTGCTAACTTTACTCCCCTCTCACCCCCTAAAGGGCCCATAACTATACAGGAAGAATGCAGAGTCCCTGTAATCACAACTATGCAGGTAAAAGCTGCACTCTCTAAAGCCAAAAACACAGCATCCATGTGACTGGACAACATCCCAGGCTGCGTTTTACATGAACTTCAGAGCAACCTAGCTCCCCACTTAAGCACCATGTTCAATAATAGCCTTGCATCAGGCTTTGCACCCACTGAATGGTGCACAGCAACAGTTATCCCACTCCACAAAGGGGGAGCCACCACTGATCCCAGGAACTATTGACCTATTAGCCTGATGAGCCTGGTTTGCAAGGTCATGGAACGTATCATCATGGAACTCATAAACAAAGACATTGGTAACCCCCAAACTCTGGATCCCACCCAGTTCGGGTTTGTGAAAGGTAGATCATGCCTCCTGAACCTGATCGACTTCTTTGAGGCAGTCATGAAAGCCATGGATGAGGGTAAGGTGGTTCACACACCCTATCTTGACCTCGCCAAGGCTTTCGACACCATACCCCATTCTGGAATTATAGCTAAACTCACTAAACTAGGTATAAATCCCTACATCACAAGATGGGTTGCCAACTGGCTCACTGTCAGAACCCACACTGTAAAAGTTGCAGACTTCAAATCTAACCTCAAAGCAGTGACAGGTGGAGTACTACAGGGTTCCGTCCTGGGACCTCTCCTGTTTGGTATCTACTTCTCTGAAGTACAGGCTAACACAGAAGGACTCTGGCTAACAAAGTTCACAGATGACTGCAAACTAGGAGCCATAGTCAAGTCCCCAAATGATGCGGACATCCTACAGAGGGCCTCACTGAGACAGATGCCTGGTGTCAGAGCCATGGCCTCAAGCTCAATGCCAAAAAGTGCAGTGTCATCCCCTTTGGTAAAAACTCTGTACCTATGAACTACCACATAGACAGCAATCTACTTAACACCGAATGTGTGATGAGAGACCTTGGGACCCAGGTGGACAGTAGTCTCTCCTTTGATAGTCACATCACCACAGTAGTCAGGAAGTCCTTCTATGTGGCACACCTCATCATAAAAGGGTTTTCATCCAGGAAAAAAGAGGTCATTGTTCCCCTCTACTTGACACTCATTAGACCCATTATAGAGTACAATGCCCCTTTTGGAATAAACCTCACAAGACATATGCGGCAGCTGGAAAGGCCACAGAAGTACCTCACAAAGAGGATTACTGGCTTCAAACAAATGCCCTACACTGACCGCCTCAAAAACCTCCAGCTTTACTCCGTAGCATATCACCTACTCCGAGGTGATCTCTGCCTAACATATAAAGCTATGTCAAACCCAGAGCTGTTGGACATGCTACACCTAAAGAAATCCCAATCCCTCCAAGCTACATGATCTAGGGACCTAAACCTTGTCACCACAATAAACAGGACATGCTGGAGGGATAGATTCCTGTTCCAGAGACTTCCCATACTCTGGAACAAGCTACCCATCTATGTCAAGCAAAGTTCTTCATTAGCACTCTTCAAGAAAAATCTTGATGAGCGGATGGGAAATAGGAAATACACCCCGGGATCACTTCTGTGTCTCTGCTGGACAGTGGCACAGGAAAATAACTTTCTTGGGTGGCGTAAGCTATGGAACTTTGCTGGCTAGGCTTACGTAGGCCCTTGGGCAGATACCCTAGTACCTACCGATGAACCTATGAACCTATTATTAGGAAAATCCTGAAGCATAAAATGTTATGTGATCATGGTCAGACCTTTGCCCCTGAGAACTTAAAATGATAATAATTTGCATTCTAGGAAATGAGAATTTATTAGACAGAAACAACTGTCCTGAAAATGGGCAAGTACTCTGATAGCAGTAAATGGTATCCTTCATCATTTACAGTGTGTTAAGTGCATTACATTAACTTCATTTTTTGGCTAGCATAGTGAACAGTTGCTGCCACCTAGTGGTGGTAAATACTGCTACTGTCTGTACAGTGCAGTGGGGACTTGCAGCAATGCCTCTAAAGTACTGTATGGGTTTGGTTTGTACGTAGTTAGCAGATATTTCTGCTCCTTCATAAATATATGGATTGTACATGCAATTCAGAACTGAGGTAAGGTGTGTATGCTTCACTGGTCACCTGAGATCCAGGAAATGTAAATGAGTTCTACTGACTTGCAAGGACACAATAAGGACACACAGTTAGGTTATTTCTGTTCTACTGCAGTAGATGGTTAAAGAAAGGAGCAGATATTTAGAGGCTAGTGCTGACCAGTTTAGACATAGTATGGAAAGGCATTGTCAGTGACCAATACCAGTTTATTTTATTCAGCCTATCTTCTGGAACCAGAGCACCCTTCAAAAACAGAATTTTGCCAGATGACAAAAAACAATGATGGATTATTTATATGGTGCTCTTTCTGGTCTTCCAAAGCTGAACATCAACTGACCCCACTTCTTCTTCTCATCTACCAGGTCTACTGGGCCTGTCTTAACCTACCTTAAGCTAGACCTGATGCATATCCATGACCAGGGAGTACATTGTGGACCTTGGGTAGCATCACACTGTTGCCAAGGAGAATTTTTCTATGGCTTCCTCCATGAAAGTGCCAGAGCCACTATTCAAATTCAGGTTAGCTGGACCATAGTCAGGGCTTTAGTCCTTTACTCTACCAGCACACACAGTTATGCATGAGGATTATTCCAGAACAAAGCAAATATAAAAGACCATTTTTTTATTAATAATAAAAAAAAATCAGTGAAAAGAAAATTTTTTCAGGTAGCACAAAGAAAAAAAAAACAAATTAATAAATGCATAATTAAAAGATAAAGAGATTTGGACTATGATAAATGGAAATTCAAGCAATGACAAGCTGACCAAGAGGCAAACAAACACAGGCATGCTATAAAACTGAGGGCAGTTTTGGGAAACATATCATTAATTTCAGTAATTTAATAAGAAAATGAATCAGAGCTCAAAACTCCGATTATTAAAAAACAGCATAAGAATTTTTTTTGGATGCCTTCATCAAGAAGATAGGAAGCCTAGTTTGAAAGTAGCATCTTGTTAGCTTTGCTGTGGTTACTATCACTGCACATTTGCACAATGCAGTTTTTGTAATATACGTGTATAAATAAAACTGAATCCACGGTGGTGGTGCTGCGGTAGCGTTGTCGCCTCACAGTAAGACGCTGTCCGGTTCGATTCTCAGCTAGAGCGTCTTCTGCGTGGAGACATGCATGAATGGGCATACCTTTGTTGAAGGTTATGCATCAGGGCTGGTAACTCGGCACGTAAAAATCAACTACCAATCATTAGCGGACTGGAGTTCCGCTGTGGTGACCCCTAACTGGGAAAAGCTGAAAGACACAACAACGTGCATAAATAAAACTCAGAGTTAGAAATGCTGCTGCTGTCACTGCATCTTTTCTCACACATTGCTGCATTTTAACAGCATTACTGTCTGGAAATACCTGCATATTTTTATGGGGGTGTAGGGATATGTGCATATACATATACATATACATAGGCTAAAATAAGGACTACAATGAATTGCACATTTAGACAGTCAAAGGTGCACACTGAAACAGAGACAGGGTTTACAGGGTATCTGTGTGTAATGCTGGTTGTCTGCGATTTGGCAGAATGAGAGGTTTAGTTGAGGGCAAAGATCAACTGACTGACTGACAACCTACTCGTCTATTCCAGAGTGAAAATGTGAAACAAAGTGTCAGCATGGCTGACCCCAGAGGTGATCCAGAAATGCTGTCACCTGTAAGGCTACCAAACCAAAAGGAACCTCAGCACCTTGCTAGTCCATTCTATGAGTAATGGTGTAGCATCTTTCTGTCTCTTGCTCTCTGTCACACACACACACACACACACACACACACACACACACACACACACACACACACACACACACACACACACACACACACATATACACTCCCTGAAATACTAGCCAATGTACCAATGCTCACCATCCACTAATCTGAGTGGATGTGATGCCTTTTGTAATGCTGCACAAGAGCAAGAGAGGGGGAGAGAGAGAGAGAGAGATAGAGAGAGGGAGAGGGGGGGGAGACAGAAAGAAGTTGAAGCCGAATAGATCAGTTAGCAAGTTTCTCTCTGTCTCTGTAACTGATGTAATGCTGCAACTGTGTTGTATTTTTGCTGTTTTGTTGAGAATTTAGTTTGTTGTGGACTTTTGCTGTTTGCAAAGTTTTCTTTTTTGTTTTAATTCTGAATAGATGGTGTAGTTTGTTTTTAGTTGTAAACTTTGGTGTCCAGATGATTGATGAACTTCAATTGGTGAGATATAATTACCTACTAGAATCTGTATAGAAATGTTTCATCTTGAATGATTTGTATTGTTTCACTGGCACTCCATCTTGTAGTTTAATTCTTTTTTTTAATGCTTTATATTTTGTTTTGTCACAGAATCATTCCAATGTAACATTAAAATATCATATCTTGTAGTAGTTTATCACCAAGTAAAGAAGTAAACATCCAAAATAACTTCCTTTTGGTCTTTGTGCTGCATATAGTTTATATGCTGCTGCTGTCTCTTTCTGTTAGAGAAGAGGTTTCATGCATCCTTGTATTTTTTATTCATATAATGGAAGTTTTCATCAGTCCGTGTTTTGTCTACTGTTTTTTATTTTCTAAGAATTGATAGTTTTCACTAGGAACATGTACTGTGACGCCCTCCAGTTTATTATGCTGTTCTGCCGTACCTTTCAACCTCTTAGAGCAAGAAATCTGGAGAAAGCCTAAAATAATGAGAGAAAAAGGCCCGTAAATAGGGATGAGTTTAAACATTGCTCTTATTAACTTAGAATGTTGATAGAATAACAGGATTTCTGTTAGCATGCATTTTCGGAAGGGTATGAAGTCTGAAACTCAAATGTATGGCATTATTTACTGACTTCAATCCTCAGCGATTTGCCAGAAAACCACAGTTTTTATGAGGAAAATACTAAAAATATGAGACAAAAATCTGGACATTCTGTAAAAATCTGGACTGATGAAATGCATGTTTCTGCTAATCAATGGGAGAAATACAGTGTGTTGTTGAATGTGAAAGTAATGTTTCAGAACAGTGCACTCCTATAAGTTTTTGAGCATATAACTTTTTCATATTGGCTGGGACTAGTGGATGTACCTGCAATGATTTACTGTCTTTTTCTATTTTATGGTATTTTTGTTTGCTGACTGAGCAGATTTTGTTTCTGCAAATTCATAAATTTCCATGAAAAACGGAGCATCCATATTCTACATCTAATGGACAAATGACAACCTGCTGCCTAGAACTTCTCTTAATGCAGGTGTTTCAAAGGGTGTTCTATTGCCACTCAAACCCAAGTTGCTGACATTCCAGTAACCCACAGCCAAAGACTCAAACAGCTGTAACCTCATCTGACCAGCTGCTCATGTTCAAACTCGAATTTTAAGTTTGGGGAGCAATTGGGTTGGGGGAATGGGAATTTTAATGTTAGGGAGTAATTGTGGAAGAGAGTGGAATATGATTTTTGTTTTAGGGAGCAATCTGGAATGGCAGTGGGTTGGGGATTTTAGGTTTAGGGAGTGATCATGGAATGGAGGAGGAAGGAGATTTTAGGTTTAGAGCATGATAAGGACTTTAGGATTAGGTAGGGAATGGAGATTTTAGGTTTATGGAGGGATGGGGAACTCTAGGGTTAGGCACTGGGTGTTTTTAGGGTTAGGATCAGGGTTTTGGGAGGGTAGTTAGGTTACAGGAAAATAATAATTGGGAGTTAGAGCACTTATCAAAATGAGCAAATGGAAGCAAGGCTGTATGTCTCAAGCACATGTAGCAGCCCCTGTTTCAAATCCAGTGTCATCTTTTCCATTCAACTTGTAGAGGGGCCAGAGTATTCCTACATGTTGTACACAGTGGTGTACAATCAATGTGTACACTGTTGTATATATGCAGTCCTGGCTATAGTGTGATTCATAAAACTGAAATGCACTGATTTCAAATCCCTATACTGATAGAGGTTTACAGGCTGCACTATAATAGATAACTGTATAAAGAGCACTGTTTCAGTGCCCGTATATCCACTGATGACCATACAAAATTTGGCAGTTTTAATCAAAATCTGCAGCATATATCCAAAGAGAGCTCTGTGAGCAGAAACAAAGTGTGATACTGTGTAGACGTCTGCACTACACACTAATACCATGCTGTGCACAGGTGTAGCAATACCAGTCTGCACAGGTTACTTGTGCAATCCAATTGCTACTTCCTAATGTGTGTGGCTACAGTCATCTGATTGAATTGATTGAATGTCACAATGGAACATTAGCATTACTATGGCTTCCCTACCCTGCTGACAATGGTGTTCCTTGAAACAGCCAATGCCCACATGCAGACAAGGCACCCATAACACTTGAGAGGTTTATACTCCTGTAGGTCTAAAATAAATTTGTCACTGTAAGAACAACTTACTGTACAATGTGCAATGAGCAGTCAACTAACTACCTTTTGGCTACTGGTCATTATGTTCAAGTAGAAGAATATAGCTTAGGGGTCAGCAAGGGACAGGAGGCTAGGAAAAGCACTGACAACTCTGTCCCCTGTGCTGCTGTGTTCCACAGTAATGGGCAAGAATGATTCACAAATATTACTGTGTTATTGCCCATGCATGTGAGGCATCTTTACTTTATATCTCATTTAGAATGGGAATGACATCTTCCTGATGTCAGTGTATACCGCAAATTTGGTTGTTGTAAAGTCCTTGTGTGAATCATACTTTGTAATTGCTTTGCTGATTGAACTGGTTGAATTTGTTTGAAGGAATTTGTTGGCCTTAAATGAAATGGACACAGATTGTATAAACATTTTTACAATTAGGTTGCCACTGGAAGAGAGATTGAAACTCAGAAATGAGTAACGATTTTCTTAGCCTATTTTAACTTATTGTTGTCTTCTTTTCATACATACAGTGGTGTTTCTGACCCACATTTGGAGAAAGAACACACCAGCAGTCATGACTGACTGCACGTATGGTATTGAAGATTCCAGTGATTAATCTTTGATGACATGCCTAAGATATATTACACAGGTGGAGGTTTGTATATGGTTGTTTTGTTCTTGATGAAGCATTCGTGAGTCTGTTTGGCCACATTATATGATTCCTCTGAATTTTGAATGTATCCGATCTATGACTGCATTGCATACAGTACACAACCATAATGAATTGCACAGGATTCCAATGCATATCAAACTTATGCAAGAAGTAAAAATCTGCTGCTGTTTGATCTAGTTCCTGTGTTGTCAATTCTTCTGATGCTCTGGCTTTTCTGGTATTCCCTTAGGAATTCCAGTAGTAGCTTTATGTCTGTCTTTTTCCTCATTTGATTTGTTTATATTGTGAGTTTCTCTTTATTCATCTTATAACAGCTAGGTGATATGTAAGAACCTAGCTGTAACTGTAAGAATCTTCCCTAGGATTCAGTAAAATCCTCACATGTCATTGCTTAACTTGGGGTTGTCAGTTAGCATAATGGCAAGAAAAATATGATTTCAACAAATAAAGCCACAAAGAGAAAGACGAATTTTCATCTCATCACCATTTACCTGAATTGAACACTACTGCTGTCAGACCAGATTGCACTAGTGTTCTCCTTAGCAACCCATACATCTCAGTAGTAAGGGCACTCTGTTGCACATATGTTCACACATTCAGACATTCAGATATCCATGCACACACACACACACACACACACACACACACACACACACACACACACACACACACACACAAACAAAAACACAGTCATACTCATAGACATTCCCCTCACATACACCCGCATGCATTCATCAACAAACGAGCACCCATGCATTTGATCACATTCACAAAAACGTTCATCCATACACTCATGCCTATACGCACTCCCGTCCAGATTCTCGAATCACGACCTAACATCACCTAGTGCAACCATCCAGGGTGATACACACACACACACACACACACACACACACACACACACACACACACACACACACACACACACACACACACACACACACACACACACACATCCATCCAGATTCTAGAATCCCTACATAACCCTACCTAGTGCAACCATCCAGGGACACGAACAGACACAACACACACACACATACACACACACACACACACACACACACACACACACACACACACACACACACACACACATGCATTCATGAATCTACAGACATGCACGCACACAAACACACACACACACACACACACACACACACACACACACACACACACACACACATGCATTCATGAATCTACAGACATGCACACACACACACACACACACACACACACACACACACAAACACACCAGCATGCGTCACGCACACACACACACACACACACACACACACACACACACACACACACACACACACACACACACACACATCCAATCAGATTCCCGAATCCCTACCTAACCCCACCTAGTGCAACCATCCAGGGACACGCGCACACACACACACACACACACACACACACACACACACACACACAAAGGCACACATGCATTCATGAATCTACAGACATGCAGACACACACACACACACACATATACATACAGACATGTCCACATGCATATACATGCTAACACCTTTCTTAACCCATGTCCTTGTTGTGCTTACCTGCACCATGAGTATTGCCATAAGTGTGAATGAGTGACTGAACAACGACTGTCATTTTTTCTCCAAGAGTAAACTTTTATTCATTTTGGAAGCCATGGACATTCTTGGAGGAGAGCACATGGCTAATTAGCATTACTGACTTACCTTACATTAGCTTGTGGATTTACCTGTGAGACAGCTCTGCCTGCTGGAGATCCCAGAAGCAGATTATGTCAGCAGTTGCATGGTCTATGAATCAGAAAGGTCTAGCAAAGTGCTGCTTCTATATCGTGCTGACTTTCTGAAATGGCAAGTTTGTTGGTGAAAAACTGACTATAACCAGATTATTTTGTTCCATTTTTGGTGCATAATTGGAGTTTCCCTTGTACTATATATAGATGGTAATAGCTGATATGTTTTTTCCAGGGAATTTTGCTTTGCGAAGTGTCAAGAACTAGTAATTGTAACTTCACAAACAAAATTCTATAGTGCTCATAATTACTACTTGCACACCTCAAAAACAAAAATTCTCAGAAAATATATTTGTGTATTAAACTTTATTCCTTGTAATGCATGACATATTGGATATTATTTTCAATTTTAGTTTTAAATTTAATGTGTTTCTGAGTATTTTGCTCTGAATTTTTATGTTAACATCTTCTATACTAGAAAAACTGTGCTTTTTAAGGTTGTTGTTAAAAACTTGATTACTGTTAATTGCAGCCCATAAACAACCATAGATTTGGTCAGGGTAAGTTCCTTACATATCTATTTTATGACATTCCTTTTCTAGCCCCGACTGAATTTCTTTGTTGGACTTACATGAAATGGACACAGATTATATAAACATTTTGCAGTTAGGTTGCCAGAGGGTGGTGAAATTCAGAAATTAATAAAAATGTTCTGGTCATGCTAATTTTAAAATTACAATGTACATTTTAATGAGTTTGGTAGTATGATCCTAATTCTTATAAATGCTTTGTTTAATTTGCAGTGATCAAAAGTTTTGTAAATGGTTGCTGGGACTTGTATTGAATGGATCCTTTAATGTTGCTTTGCCTTATTTTACCTTCAGTTACTATTTTGTGGAGATTCTATCAGTATGCTAAAGTTATGATTATGATGCTTCTGTTAATTATATTTGCTTTTCAGCATGGCATGACTGGAAATGTGGTATGTGGGTCTCAATGCATTTTTGGTTGCTACTCCATAGTTCTCTGCAATTCACATATGTCAATGCATGGTAATATTCCTTTATACAATGTTTTACCTGCGCAATATAATACAGATCAAAACACATACTTCACTGTCAGTTTGAACATCCAGTTTCAAAATGGCAGATTTTTAAGAGTCACGCTTCCATTCCAGAAGTCAGTAATGGTAAACATGTGATTACTTCTACAACCACCAGTGTATCACATGCCACTACAACTGCACAAAATTAACCTCTATTAATTATTGTAGAATTGCCTCAAAATCATATTGTTAGATATCGTTAGATTACAGGTTTAGAGTCCTGCACTGTACACTGAAAATGTATCATGTTAACTGACCACTGATCACTGACCATGGTGGCTTGATGTTAAATACCTTGGATTCGCAGCTCCAGAGTATGAAGTTCAGTCCTAATGTTTGGTCAGTATCTGTGTAGAGGCTGCATATACTTCCAGGGCCTGTGTAGGTTAGCTCCAGTTTTCCCCCTCTTCCCAAATCCATTCTAGTTTATTGGCTTCTCTGATATGCTCAGATACATATTGCATTTGCCCTTGTGGGCTGTGTTATGACTGAAAAGGGTCCTTTTCAACTTACCTGGCTAAAAAATTAAATGAATGAAAAAATATCTGTTTCTTGTCTGGTTGAAACATTTGCTGCTATTCTACATCATATTGTTCTAGTGGTACAATTCCTGGTTTGGATGTGGTAGGTTCTGGATTCAAATCCAAATCAAGTCAGTTTTCTAAATTTTCCATATGGTTGAGTTTTTTCCATATGGTCTAATGGCTCAGATTTCTGTTTATTGCCTAGGTAATCTCGGTACAACTTCTGCCATGGGATTGGGTTTATTTTGTAGAGTAGCAGTGTTAAAGGCTCTACATGTGCCACACTTACCTTCAGTGCTGGAAAATCAAAAGACTGAGGTTCTACTCCTATACCAGGATTTGGACTCATTTTAGTCTGATACTCAACAGTACCAGATTAAGGCTATGAGCTGTTAACATTTGATTTTCTCCACCTCTGCTTGCCTAATGTGCAATTTTGATCACATGACTTAACCAGACACCACTCTGGGACAACTGGGCAAGGGTCATCACTGGTCTCCTGAACTACATGCATAAGTAACTACGTATAAATGTAGCATATGGACCTATGCAGTTCCAGGAAAGAAAACCAAAAGTAGTCAGCTGACTGGTCCTGCCTATCAATAAAGTAAATTAACTGGCTCCAAGTAATAGCTAGACTGTTCTTCAACTTGAATAGTCTCTCACCCCTTGTACTATAAAGACAGTACAATTTAGCAGTATAAATACAGCTGACTATTGCAGTATAAATACAGCTGATTCTGTTTACGTGAAACATTATGATAAAAAGTTACATTCCTGTGCTTATTAATAGTACATGTGGCTCATTTACCAATTGTTCCTCACATGCAGGACATCTTGTGACTGTGTCTTTCTCTGACACTTGAAAGTAAATGGTATGGACGTTTTTTCACTAGATTCTGTGTGGGTGTTTCTTTCTTTTTGCTGCTGTTGTTTACAATGTATATAGAACCATTTAGCAGTCCTGACAAGACATGCCATTACATAAAGATTGTACAATTTACCACAACAATTGTGTTTAGGCAATATTGGCAATCTCAATCTTTAGTTTGTGAAACACCATTGGAGATTGCTTGTCTTTCATAATGCAGAACCAAAAAACAAAAAAAAAATAAAAAAATAAAGTAAAATCCTTTAATGAAATCACAGTTAAGAGCTTTCATCCTTGGAGTAGTCAGGACTTCATCTGAACTGACAAGAAACTGATAATCCACCATTATATAACATTTAAAAAAAGTCATGTGGCCAAAAAGTCATGTGACAAATCACACTAAAAACATTTGCCAATTACTTATAGATATATATATTTGGATATTTTCCCTTTTATCATGTACAAGATAAAAATGAATAAATTAGCAGTTCTCAGCTTCAGTATACTGGATATCAGTATAATAATAATAATCCTATTTGTTAACCAGGTAAGCCCAGTAGGTAAATAGATAAAAAGCAGATTTGTATGCACTTTTGAATAAGCAGATTAAAAGCAGATTTTAAACACAGAACACAAAAAAGTAGAAACTGGCAGAAAAAAAATGTTGAATGAATGACCTTCTCTTAAATGTCTGCTTCTACTGAATTTCGTATTTTACCAGTACTTAGTACTGACTTAAGAATTTTATAGAATTTTCTTGGTCAATGGAAAAACAGTGGCCTTAAGCATCAATTCACAAAAACAAGGCAGTAGCTGAAGTGACAGCCTAAATTGTCTGGCAGTTGGCTTAAAGGCTTATGGAACTATTAGCAAGCTATTTTGTGTGGTCTAGTGGTGCAAGGTTTGGTTCCCACAGACTTTATAGCCGAGCTGTGTTACTCAAGTCACTTAACCAGACATTGCTCCTGGGCTGAGTCTGAAAAAAATCCATGGAGACCAGTATCCTACCTTGGAAAACAAATATAAATAAATTAGTTTGCAACAGCTTGGTTGAGAAACTTACAGGGTATGATTCTATTTAAATGTGCAAGTCACAAGTTAAAGTGATTAAAGCAAGAAATAATGTACGCACCCCCCCCCCCAAGATAAATGATAGACCAGCAGTAGCATGGCTTACCCTGCAGAAGTAGCATAAAAAAATGAATGCTGAAAAATGTAGGTAGGCATATTCATTTTCAGTTTCATAAGCACTTCTCAGAAACTTTATGATTTACTGAGGTCAGACTGTGCCTACAAGTCCCTACTCACACAATGCCTTAGCATAGATTATTACACATTTTGGACAGAAATAGACTTGTACATCTAAGCATTTTTATAGCTTGGGGAGAATCAGCTTTAAATGATAAATAGATTTGGTGAGGAATATTCCAGGATTTGTATACATTTATTAAATGTGAGTAGCACTGGGGTAGCAATACAAGGCTGTACGTACAAAATTGGATTCTGCAGCTTCACAATGGACTATGACAAGCAGTACTTGAACAGTAATGATTTATGATCACTAGGTCACTAGGGAATTAGGAGTGTACACTAGCTACAAAAACACATTATAATTATCTTTCTAATACAAAAATTGCTACAAAAGTACCAAGCAAGTGTGTGGGTGTACTGTGCAATGCCTAGTAGCATCAGATAACTAGATTTAATGCTAGTGCTGTAGCACAGAGGGATAAAGCCCAGACTATGGCCCAAGTGCCCAGGTTTGATTAGTGGTCCAGGCATCTGGGGTGCTGGCAGTGAAGAATGGGCACATCTTGATTGGCAGCGGCTGGAGATGTGCATAGAGGCATCATCCTAAAGGAAATTGGTGGGAAGACAGATGAGCCATCTTGGATGTGGGACAATATAGTGCCATGTCTTCATGGTGAGAGGATCTTAGGACATAACTACAACACACTTCATAGCTGCAATATGAAGCTGTACCAGGAACCTCAGTTTTCAAACCAGTCCCAGCCATGGGTCAGAGAAAGTCTATGGAAGAATAACCATGTCCATCAGACCTGGTAGATGCGAGCCACTAGTGGTAGCAGATTGTCAGCTGCAAGGAGAAAACTAGATAACTAAATGTAAGTTTCAGACTACATAAGCAGTAGCAGAAAATAAATTTTAGTTATAAGATTATACATAAACATGTAAATTATCTCTCTGTGGCTTGAGGAGGAGGAGCAGATGAAGATCACATTGCTTACATTCTGTTGAAAGGGGTGTTGTTCTCTCTCTTGGTCATTTAGTAGAGGATATCCAGAAAAAAATATACAAGCCACTGTATCACATGCAGCTGACATCTCTTCTGTGCAAGCATTTAGATTTGCACTACTGTTTTGCACAAAAAGGCACAGGGGACAATACATAACTTTATTTTTCTACAATGTTTTACTGTTGATTTAGCTTATTCTGGGAGGGTTACTTTATTTGACAAAATATTAAGATGCACTTACACATACTTTAACCTGCTTCTTCTATTCAAGGATGGCCTTTTATTTCAGGGACAGAATCATATCTGACCTAATGTACATCTGCTTTGGAAGCCAGATTTTGAAATTTGCTGGGGATATGAACCAATCTGGATTTAAAAGCAGAGAGCTGGCAAGTTTGACAAGTCACACTATAAATTTCTCACAGTTAT
Source organism: Protopterus annectens (assembly GCF_019279795.1). Classification (NCBI taxonomy): domain Eukaryota; kingdom Metazoa; phylum Chordata; order Ceratodontiformes; family Protopteridae; genus Protopterus; species Protopterus annectens. Next base: position 1,151,044,827 of record NC_056728.1, read on the forward strand.
AAAGCTGCCAAAATTGCACTAAGACACCACTTGTGTGCTAAAACATATGGATCTCAGTACAAGCCTGGAATGAAACAAACATATAGAACTTTCTATAGTGTCAAGGAAAGGAACTTTTGCTCTGTATTCATAGAAGAATAGGAAGTCTAACAATACAGTGCAAGAGAAGGTGCGGATGATACCATCCACACTTATTATGTAGTAATATCCTGCAATTCATAAGTCATTGTTAACTCCTCAATGATGATTGTCCTCCATTATCCCATTGCATTAAACCCCACATAACACATACTCTTAATCAAAAATCTTCACATAACCAAATAAAGCATATTGGCATATAGGTTCATAGGTAGGTACTAGGCTATCTGCCCAATGGCATTTATAAGCCTAGCCAGAGTGTGTCAGCTTTCACCGCCCCATTGATTAATTAACTGACCCTGTGTCAAGAAGAGCCAATGAAGTGATCCCAGGGGTGTATTTTCTGTTACCCATCCACTCATCAAGGTTTCTCTTGAAGAGTGTTAGTGAGGGGCTCTGCCTAATGTAGTTAGGAATTTTGTTCCAAAGTATGGAGAGTCTCTGTTACAGGAATCTATCCCTCCAGCATGTTCTATTTATTGTTGTGGCGAGGTTTAGCTCACTAGAGCGAGTGGCTTGCAGTGACTTGGATTTCTTAGGTGGAGCATGTCCATCAATTCTGAGTTGGACATGGCTTTGTAAATCAGGCAGAGATCACCTCTGAGTAAGCGATATGCCACTGATTACAGCCGGAGTTTTTCCAGTCGGGCTGCATAGGACATATGTTTGAGGCCAGTAATCCTCTTGGTGAGGTACTTTTGTGGTCTTTCCAGCTGTTGGAAGTGTCTTGTGAGATACATCCCAAATGGGGCATTGTACTCTATGATGGGTCTGATGAGTGATGAGTAGAGGGGCACTATAACCTCTTTATTTCTAGATGCGAACCCTTTAGTAATTGGATGGGCTACATAGAAAGATTTCCTAACTACTTTGGCAATATGATTGTCAAAGGAGAGATTACTATCTACCTGGGTCACCAGATCTCTTATTACCTCTTCTGTATTAACAGGGCTGCCACCTATGTGGTAATTCATGGGTATTTTGTTTTTCCCAAATGGGATGACTATGCATTTTCTGGCATTTAGCTTGAGACCATGACTTTGACACCAGATGTCCGTCTCAGTAAGGCCCTTTTGGAGAATATCAATTATGGCTCCCAGTTTGCAGTCATTGGTGAACTTGGTTAACCACAGTCCACATGTATTTGCCTGTACTTCTGAGAAGTATATGCCGAACAGTAGGGGTCGCAGGACCGAGCCTTGTGGGACACCACTTGTGACTGGTTTAGAGTCGGACCTGGAGCTCACTATTCTTACCGTGTGAGTTCAGTCTGTAAGCCAATTGGCAACCCATCTCGTGACGTAGGGTTTTATGTTCAGGCTGGTGAGTTTTTCTATAATTCCCAAGTGGGGAATGGTGTCAAAAGCCTTGGCGAGATCAAGGTAGGCTGTGTGAACCACCTTCCCCTCATCTCTGGCCTTGGTGACTGTCTCGAAGAAGTCAGCCAGGTTTAGTAGGCATGATCTGCCCTTAACAGAGCCGAACTGGGTCGGGTCAAGTGTTTGGAGGTTCTCAATGTCTTTGTTAATGAGTTCCATGATGATGCGCTCAATAGCCTTGCAGACCAGGCTAGTCAGGCTTATGGGGCGATAGTTACCAGGGTCAGTTGTGGCCCCTCCTTTGTGGAGCAGAATAACCATTGCTGTGCACCATTCTTTGAGCATGTAGCCTGTGGAGAGGCTGAGGTTGAACAGTGTGTTTAGGTGGGGGGTTAGTTCATTCTGTAGTTCGTGCAAGACGCAGCCTGGGACACCATCTGGCCCCACTGACGCTGTGCTTTTGGCTTTTGAAAGAGCTGTTTTCACCTGTGCATCTGTGATTTCTGGGTCACTACACTTTTCCGGTATTGTTGTGGGCCCTTTTGGGGGTGAGAGGGGGCTGAAGTTTGCACTGAATCTATCTGCCAGGATGTTGGCAATATCAGTAGGTTCAGTATATGTTGTGCTATTTTGCATTAGCTCAGAGCATATCTGTGAGTTGCCACTTAGATTCTTGACATAGCTAAAGAAGGTTTTGTGGTTATCTATCAAATCCTTGGCTATTTTTCTTTCAAAGTTAGCCTTGGATGATTTTATGAGGGACCTTAGTTTCTTACTGATTCTGATCAGGGATGTCTTTCCTTCTTAAGATTTGCTTTTTTTCTGAACTAGTTTCCTCCTTCTATTGTATAGCCTGTTTATGGCAGGGGTCCTACAGACTGGTTTCCTTCACTTAGGGGAGTTAGTCTTGGTTTTGCTAGGGATGGCATGATCCATGCATCCTTGTAGGTGCTCTCAGAGTGCATTTGTAAAGGTTCTTGCATCTGGGACACTGTTATCTTTTAGCGTGGGGGCTATGAAACTTACCACCTCTGTCTTAAGTAAGGTGAAGTTTGCTATAAAAAAGTTTTTCACTGTAGTTTCCTTAATTGGGGGTGGTGGTGTGGACATCCAGAGTGATTAGTTTATGGTCTGATCTAACCAGTGACGGGTTGACCTCTGGTGTGGAACACCGGTCGCCCATGTTGGTGATGACCAGGTCCAATATGTTTTCACCTCTGGTAGGGGAGTTTACCAGCTGATCCAGGGCATTTGAGTTGATAAATTCTAGAAAGCACTGGACCTGGGAGTTTGTACTTGAGTAGTTTTCTTAATTAACAGTAGGGTAATTGAAATTGCCCAATATCAGGGTGTTCGGTAGGACCTTCATGTTTTCCAGTGTCTCCAGAAAGGCGGAGTGTTGGTCCTGGGTCATGGAGGGTAATCTGTAGCAGGCCACAATTTGCATTGCAGATTTGCCTGATGTTAGTTGCACATGGATGATCTCGGAGGTATCATGCTGCACCACTAACCTGGAGGTGTAGGTATCCTTGATGAATATGGATACACCCCCTCCTTTTGTGTTTCGGTCCATGTTCTGTGGCTGAAATGTGTGGTATGAGTTGTAGCCCGGTAGTGCTGGGGTGCTCTGTGGAGCCTTGAACCAGGTTTCAGTTACTGCACAGATGTCGGCATTCTCCATACTGAGGAGTGCTTTGAGCACGTGCATTTTTGAGATTTAAACTCCTGGTGTTGAGTAGCATGACCCTTATTTTTTATTTGTACTGTTTATGGGAGTGGGTTTGACTTTTGAGCCTTGCCTAAAAAGGCACTATGGGGGCAGCAAGAGCCTTGGTCAGTATTTGAAAGCCTAGGGGTGACAGGTGAAAGACATCGCTTGTGAAGTAACAAGGTTTGTCGAGCATGCCATCCCAGGCTGATAGACATTGGATCCCCTTTGAATGACACCAGAAGCTTAGTCAATTGTTGAAACTGATCATTTTTTCTTTATACTGCGGTATCATTGTTGGTGAGGGCAGGATGCTACTCAGGGTCAGGGTCATACCCACCTGGGATACATGATCAGTGAGCTCTTCCATGTATCTTTTCATGTAGTCCAGGGAGGTACGTCTCAGGTCATTCACACCAACATGAACAATGATAGAGTCATATTTGTATTTGTTCTGGAGTGACCTGAGTGCTTGTGTTATGTGATGGATTCTGGCTCCTGAAAGGCAGCTAACAGTAACCTTCTACTTGTCCAGCCTAGTGAGTTGGACATCAGTGTGCCTGACTATAGAATCACTTTTACTAGTGTGTTAGGTATGTTATTTCGCCTTAAGGGCTGTGATTGTGCGGTACACTGATTTTGTGTTTTATGTGCTGCCTGGTTTGTGATGTGAGGTGCAGGTTTTTGGATGTCTGCTTTGGAGGTCTCTGATGCTTTTGCAGGTTTTTATTTAGAGCCTTTGAGTATGATTTTGTGTATTTATCTGTATTTTTTGCCAGTTCTGGTTTAGTATGTCTATGTGAGGCTGGAGGTGTGGTGCAAGTGTTAACCTTCTCCTCATGACTGCCTGTTCCAGTCTTGGGTGGGGAGAGCTTAGCCTCCAATTTAGCTATATAATTGTATCTCTCGCATATGTTAATGTTTTGTGGTAGGAGGAGTGGGTTGTTTGCATGAGGCAGTTGTAACATTGCCTCAGGATACCCAGTGAAACCTTCTCCAAAAAAGAAGGTCTGGATTAGTGCTCAAATTATACAAACAAAGCTAGATTCAGCAGGCATGGATCTAGTCTATGCTACAGCAAACAAGGCACACCAATTTCAGTAAGAAACAGTTCAAATATGCAGGCACTATAAGCTTTTAACCAGAAATTCCCAGCTCAGAAGGGCAGAGTCCAGCCTCTCCTCCCACAAGAGTGCAGACCACAAACCTTCTTAATGTAAAACAGCTGGTCCGAAGCCCAAGTGCTTAAACCAAAATGCTTAGAATGATAGTTACACCAAGCAGTAATAAATACAATTGAGTCCTTTTAAGATGACGCAAAAGCAAAATAAATTAATAAAGTAGGAAGAAACACAAATACAGTAAAAGCAGATGACTAAAGTGCAATTTTTTTTTTTTTTTGAGTGAGCAAATGAAATGGGCCCTGGACGAGTATCCAAATGCAAATTTAGAAGAGGGGTGGGCAGTTTCAAAGCCACCAAGATTAACACTAAAATAAAAGCAGAGATTGGGTGGGGAACTAACTGAAAAAACAGAGCCACAACTTCCAGCTAGATAGTATTCAATGCAACACAAATAAATCAATTTAAATGCTGTATTATTTGAAAAAAGTGCAGATGAAGATTTATTTAAATTCACTTATAACTCCAGTTGATTGCAGGTAGGTCTTAGCCGGCCAAAGTTTAGAGTTTAAGCAGAAAATAATCCAAAATGTACCACTTATATAAGGCAGAAACCGAATATCAATGAAGTGATACTACCCCCACTTATCACTGGCTATGCAGGAATTTTAACAAGCTCTAAATTCTAACAAGCATTACCTGAAAAAACAGAGCCACAACTTCCAGCTAGATAGTATTTAATGCAACACAAATAAATCAATTTAAATGCTTTATTATTTGAAAAAAGTACAGATAAAGATTTACTTAAATTCACTTATACCTCCAGATGATTGCAGGTAGGTCTTAGTCAGCCAAAGCTCAGAGTTTAAGCCTATAATGGAAATAAATTGTCAGAACTTGACACAGATTCAGACAGTAGCAATGGTTCAGAAAGTTATGTACCTCAAAGGATATTTAGACAAAAGTATTATAAATACCTTATTATTCCTTTAAGGAAACAGCGCAAGGTACTGGAACATCTGTTGGTTAGTCTAACTGTTCAGCCATCAGCTCAAATCCTTCAGGAAGGAACTGATAGACCAGGACATAACTACAGTATTTGGTCAAGATGCTAATGTACTTAGACCTAATCTTCCCATCTCAGATTGATGGGGTTAGCCTCCCACTTACCTGACTTTCTTAACCGCTCTGTCCCTGAGGAAAGATAGCTGACTCTTTGTAAGTGGCTAAGTCAAAGGCTACCCTAGTAAGATATTATGATAAATACTGGGGTATTTGTATACCTTACTGGACATATTGCCTCCTAAGGTTGGAGGATGTTACTATGCTATTTGGATTTCATGGTTCTAGGATCATAGCCTATCACAGTAGGCATAATTATAATGATATGAAGACATACAACACTCTATTAGAGTCCAAGCAAACAGAGCCAAAGCCCAGTGCTACAGAAATCTGCATGCCACTTATCTTGGCAACCTGAAAAAAATCTGGTCTGCTTTAAAATCTCCTACTTTCACATAAACACCATAAGATTTCCTCCTTTCCATGATAAATAACATTACAATTAACATTTCTATACATTTCAGCATTACTGATACTTATTATGTTATATATAATATTGTCAATACCATCTCTAATTACAAAAAAAAAAATCACTGGTTATCCTCCCTCTTATTTTAGAGTCCTGTTTTCCAAGAAAATAGAATAACAACTTAAATTGAAGACTACAGCTACAACTCTAACACCCATTATTGCAATCCAAAGATCATAAAGCTGATGCCATTAAAGAACTCAGGGTTGATTTCAGTGCTCTGTCTGAAGACATGTGGTTCATCTAAATTTGTTTAAGTGACCAAAATCCTGTAGCCATGTCTTATCCCTCTGTTGAATTAACCACATCACATCGGTTCATGAAGCCATTACAACCTAATTTCAGTTTTCTTTAATACAGCCACAGTATTTAGGTATGGTTGGATTTGAATCCCTGTCTGTTGAAGCCCACATTCTTGATAGCTGTGTATTAACTGCTTCTGCCACAGAAGTACAAGTTCCAGAAAGCACACACTTCAAGGGATGACTTAAGCATTGTTTTTGAATGCTTATAAACCACCTAAAATGTTGTTTCAGGGTTCAAAATCCTTTAGCCATATTAATTTGTACACAAGTGTGAGTCAGCCAATTTGACCAAATCAAATGTTTGTCATACACAAACACATGTGAAGTGGAGAGCTATATATGGGGCATATTTTTGGAGAGAGAGGAATATTGCAGAAGGTATTTAGGAATAGGATTGATAGGGTATGTTTGGAAGCAGGTGGAAACATGCAGGACATACAAGACAGACAGGGAGGGTGATGAACACAAAAGGGTGGGTGACACTGGGATCAGGGACCATACCTCTTAAATGACCAGATTTTTGCAGAATGTCCAGATTTTTACCTTACATTTTTAGTTTGTTCCTTATAACATTTGTGGTTTTCTGGCATTTAATCAAAAACTAAAGTCACAAAATGATGACAGATATTTGAATATCAGTCTTCATATCCCTCAGAAAATGCATGGCAAGACAAAACATGTTTTTCTATCAACTTTGTAAGTTTATAAGAGTGATAACTAAAATCTGTCTCTATTTTTGGATCTTTACCTCCTCCCTCATTATCCTTGTCTTTGGCCATATTTCTTGCACAACAAAGACTGAGTGCTATATTGGGATAAGTATAGGAAATTGGATGTGCATCCCTGTCCAGCATACTAGAGTAGGAATCTGAACTCTCACCACTGTCTCCTGCCACAGACTCCTTGGACAGTGTTGAACGGGGGGAAGCAATGTGGCTATTCACTGCAGGATTTATTCCATTCTGCTGATACAGGCATTGAAATCCCTCTTCATGACCTCCACCAGCCCTGTCAGCTCTTGTCAGGTGACATAGTCACAATTTCAACTGACACTACTCCCAGTGGGTACCAATGCACTAGTACTTGAGGCACAGCTACCTGCCACATTAGATGCAGATAAGGCAGGAGATGTGGAGTCAAAGCTGCCCGGTTGTGACCCAGAATAATTGGGTGCCTCTGTTGTTCATGGTGGTACCACCCCTCACCTGGGAAGAAGGGGCCACCACAGTCACCTGTGAGGGGATGGCAGTCCAAGCCCCTGTGGCTGGTGTAGCTTCACATGCTGGTGCTGGTGGTCATGTATTATAGCCTGAATGACATTTTAAAAAGTGATATAGGATGGGGGGTAGACAACTTAGAAAATATCATAAATTAAAAAAATACCATAAATGTCATATAATGGTAATATATCAGATCAAGCAAATCTGCAGTCTGTGGCTACCACTCCACCCATACAGTATAAGGAGGAATCAGTACTGCAAAACTAAACAAGGATATACATTTTGAGCCTCAAGAGCAGGAGCACAATCAAGCAAATCTGAAGTCTGCGGCTACCACTCCACCCATACAGTATAAGAAGGAATCAGTACTGCAAAACTAAACAAGGATATACATTTTGAGCCTCAAGAGCAGGAGCACACTCAAGCAAATCTGCAGTCTGTGGCTACCACTCCACCCATACAGTGTACGAAGTAATCAGTACTGCAAACTAAACAAGGATATACATTTTGGGCCTCAAGAGCAGGGTCAATCCACCCAGGCATTCTTCCTGTATATTTTATGAGAGTGACATTATTACATTAGCAATATTTCTTAGTAGTTCTCAGCATGCTAATAAAACTGACTGTTGTAGCCTTGTGTCCCCCCCAGCTAGTGCAGTAATCATAATTGTCTAATAGACAGTATGCATTTTAATTCAGATCCCTGTGACTAAATTAACCATCAAGCAGCCCTCTCTGTGCTTTCTGCCTTAGTTTGTATCACTTGGAGGCCCACCTGTTTATTTGCATTTCTATACATTCCCCTTCATTGCTAATGTATCTCCTTACTCTAATCTGTGCACAAACTGGTTTCTAATCAGCAAGTCAATGTAAAGACACACTCCCAACCTTAATAAACTTTGCTGTCTCTTCTCTCCTTCACTTTACAGGTAGTTTGAATTATTACTTACCCCCTCAGAGGCCTTCACTGGTAGATTTCCACTGATTGCCTCTCTGGTTTCTTTACATTCCACCTGGTTTACACCCCTTGTGTCATCTCCCTCCCCCAATACTAAGCCTATATTAGAATCCTGCTGAGCATGGAGCCATCTTTAAATTTCTAGTCTCGCACCAGGACACAAGTGCTCTTCAGCAATTGCATTCTGCTTGCTGGTAAACCATTAGACCTCAGGAATTTGTTTAAAGTGTTCAGATTTGTAAAGTAATACTTACTTTTTACTCTTGTCTTGGTGGGCTCCGGCCCACTCCATTTGCCCTCGATAATGTTCAGGCTCTCTCCGCTCCCCTGCCCCCTATTCCCTCCCACCCCCACTACCTCTACATTTATAGTAATCACAGCCACACCCACAGCTCACCCTCACATCACCTCCACCAATCACAGCTCCTCAAGTCAAATCACATTATACCACACCAACTGGCTCCACACAAAATACTCCCAATCACTCTCATTCCCACTAGGCATTTTTTACATCACCCACACTACTTACCCATCCACATATAGTGCAACCCTATAATTCCTATTCAGACACCCACCTAGAACCAATTTAAACTTTATAACCATAACTGTAACAAAACTAAGTCTAGTCTGTCTTCTTATAATTCTTTATAACACCACAAGTTATCACTCTTGCAATATCCCTAAACTTAGTAGCACAACACTAAATTATGCACTCTCATATACAGACACTGCACATTATAATAATAAATGCCCACAGTTGTTCAAGAACTACATAACAGACCAATTCAGAACTAAACACATATGTTCTCATTCCTACTCCAAAAAACACAATACTTTCTCGCACTTCCACCCAAACTCCAACATCTGTATCACCATTTTACCCCCAGGCTCACCATAAGTGGGGATATCCACCCCAACCCAGGCCCAAATACATCCTGTCCAACACAAACTGCTCCAACACAAATGTCAGAACATGACACCCCCACTATCTTCATCCCTGGGCAAATCAACAACATCAGCAAAACCAACCATCTTTTAATGTTAAATATTAATATTAGAAGTATCAAAAATAAAATATTTGAACTCCAGGCCACAATAGCACACTACTCCCCAGACATAGTTGCTTTAAGAGAAACCTGGCTAAATAAAAACATAGCTAACTCAGAAGTTCTCCCTACCGGCTACAATATCTTTAGACAAGACAGACCACTTCCTAAAGGGGGTGGAACTGCCTTACTGTATAAGTCCAACTTAACTGTACGTCAATTACCAAACTCCTACCACTCCCCAATAATTGGGACATACTTATCTCACAACTTCAACTTCACCCTAAAAAGGTCATCACCATAATTGTGATCTATATTCCACCTGGTAATATACCTGCTAGCCTTGAAGACTTCTTATATTGGTGTTCTCCCACATACTAACAAGAAACCCTTATTCTGGGGGATTTCAACCTAGATTGGTTCACCTGCATATCAGAACCACCAAATTATCTAATAAATCTCCATGGCTATCAGCAGCTAGTCCAAATTCCAACTAGATGTGATAAAAAAAATCTAAAAGGGAATCCAACCTTGACTGGGTCCTAACTAACAACCCCATATTGTACCCCCATGCAGGCAGTCTCCCAGACACCTTAAGTGACCACAACATAATATACTTTATACGTAGTAGAACAAGCATATGCAAAACCACTAACTATAAATCCACTAGAAACACAAATAAATTCTCTCCTGAGGTCCTCAATACTTTACTCTGTAACTGTGACTGGACCCCTCTAAAAAACATCTCACTTAACCAGGCTGTAGCATATTTCAACAAAATATTTCTACAACACCTAGACACTGCCGCTCCATTGGGCAAAATCAAGGTTAGAACCTCTACAAACCCCTGGCTCAGTAAAGAAACCAAACAAATCCTCAAGTCCAGAGACACTGCCTGGCTTTACTATAAAAAAAACAAAGAAACACAAAGCCTAACTAAGTACCAAGAACTGCACAACCATGCAAAAAAATGCATTAGGCTGGACAAAAAAATCCTACTACACATTACAAACTAAATACCAACACAACCCCCAAAAATTTTGGAAAAATGTAAACCAGCTACTAAAACCCACCCAAAAGGCTACCCCCCAAACCAACCACTCCTGACACTAAAGTTCCCATCGAAACACAATTCAACTCCCACTTTGTGAACTCAGTTCTATCCTTAGTATCACAGGACAGTTCCTTCCTCACTATCCCCCCAACACAAATAACACTAATACAAGCTTTACCCTCAGAACAGTTTCCACCACTTCAATCAAAAGCATGCTCTCCAAACTAAAAACCTCATCAACAGCAGCCGACCTACTCCCCAGCTATTTCTTCAAACTTACAGCAGATGCTATTGCTATCCCAATCTCCACTCTCATAAACAGATCAATTGTTGAAAACTATGTGCCCAGACTCTGGAAAATATCCTATGTTACACCCATACATAAAGGCGGGACCTCCACTGAACTTAATAACTACAGACCCATTGCTTTACTCTCCCCCCTGGCCAAAATCCTCGAAAAATGCATCCATACCCAGATGCTAAAATATCTCGTAGACAGCAACATCCTGTCACCTACTCAGCATGGTTTCAGACCTGCCCATAGTACCACTACAGCCCTTCTCTGCTTCACAGACACAGTAAACCATCTCAAATATGAAGACCTGCAGGTGTCAACTCTTTTTTGGATATGTCCAATGCATTTGACACAGTCTTGCACCAAATCCTGCTAAACAAACAAAACCAATATCACCTATCAAATTCCACTCTTACCTGGTTCCAGAGCTACTTAACTGACAGGTACCAAGCTGTGAAATGGGACAATTCTCTCTCTCCTCAGCTGCCCATAACTACAGGAGTCCCACAGGGTTCTATGTTAGGACCACTACTATTCACAATCTTCACAAATGACCTCCATACTTCCACACAGCATGCATCTATCATTCAGCATGCAGATGACACTACCTTAATCTGTGCTGCACAAAGCACTCCCACCCTCCTGCAAACAACTCAACTAGCATTCTCTGACGTTGAAAACTACCTTACCAAAACCCAACTTATCCTCAATTTGGTGTTGTAAATGCTGGGGGCAACTCAAAACAAAGAAAGGCATTTTATAAGTAATTGTGATAAAAGAAAATGTTATATTTGTGATGAAATGGAAATGATGCAAAAATGTGAATTTAAATGTTGTAAATGAAACAAAATTGATCATTTATGGATGGATTGTAAAAATGAAAATGAGTAAGGAAAAAAGAAAGAAGAAAATGAACAGAGAAGACATTTTAGAAGTAGTAGAAATAGAAGAAAAATTAGATGAGAAAAGGTAATAAAGAGGACATAGAAGAAGGTTCTGAAGTAAGTGATGAAGAAGACATAAATCGAGAGGTAGTAAAAGGGAAAAAAGAATTGTATTAGTAAAGACAGATAAAGAAAATTTAAAGGGACAAGTACAAAAGAAAAAAGAAAGGAAATGGATAAAAAAGAATATATGCAATTAATGTCTGGGGTTTGGTATAATGTATAAGGTATTTGTCTCAGGTACAATGTTTGATTCTCAGCTTAGGGAAGGAAATTGGATAGGCTTAGAATTGCCTGTTTTAGAAAGCTAGCCTAGTAATTAGCTATGAACTTATGAAACTGTGAATTAAAGGAAAAATGAACATTATGCTTTCTATAAACGTAAATAGTATTAAGAATATAGTAAGAAGAATATGAATTTTGCAGTGGTGTAGTACATCTGATGTAGATGTAATTATATTAGAAGACAAGAGTTATAACAAATGAAGAAAGATTACAAACAGAGAAACTATGAGGAAGAAAAATAATCTTGAATTTGGGAAATGAGAGATGTTTTGGAATAGCCATACTCTGTAGAAATACAGTAAAGATATTAGACGTAACTAGCAAAAATGGGAAAATTAACTATTGTAAATTTAAAATGGAAAGAACAAGTATATAGAATTATAACATATGCTTATGCTAATTGTAAGGCAACAGAAAGTTTATTTCATCAGATTTTAGACTATGTAGTAATAAATATGAATATTATAATAACAGGATACTTTAACTATGATTTAAGAAGCAAGTGTAAAAAGAAAGGAAATGATATAAGAAAAATGTATTTCACTGTGACACCATAGGCATTTTCCTCCTGAAAAAGACAATATTTTAATTGCTGATATTTAGTTCTTTTTCTGTTTACTAGTTTTTGGTTCTTTTTCTGGTTATTAATGTTGTGCCTCAACTTATTATTTCTGCTACATTCATTTTTCTTTACTACATTTTTAATAACGGTTTTGTTTTAATGCTGTGCTTGTCTGTGTTAATGTTACCACTGGTGCTATACATACCTCCCAACAGTACCAAATTACTCAGTAAAAAATGAGTTTTGGGGTCCAAATAATGGGGTGCCACAATTCCTGAGTGACACTCCTTCATTTCTGATGATTTCAGCTCTGTTAGCATGTTGGAATTGAGCTATGAGCTTATTTCCGGCTGTGTGAACACACACCAGGTTCCAGGATTGGCAAGAGAGATTCTGGAGTTGCTACTGCTTATTATAAAATGGGGAATCAGCAAGAGTTCATTGAGAGAACGGGGACGAATGGAGTTGCAATTTTCCTGCCAGCTATCTGCTTGGGAAACAAACAACTGCAGAGCTCAGGTACTGTTTTCACTTGAAGTGTGTGTGTCTGTGTGAGTGTATTTGTTTGTTTATGCATATATGTATGCAGGCCCATGTTCTACAAAAATATATGCATTTTATACACATATCACCATTACCCCATTAACCAGGTGCAAAATAAATAAATAAAGCAAAAACAAATGTAAGTTGTGGAGCAAAGCAGTGATGCAATCTTATAATTTAACAGCACAGACAGGGTGACCATAACACAAATACATTAAAGATAGAAAACAACAAGAGATATGGTCAAGGAAAAAAATGCATGTACTAGGGACAGCCTGCTGAAGTTAAAAAATGATCCAGTCACTGAGGTACACCATATATGCACAACGCATGTGCAAAATATTTTTTACCGTGTTTCAATAAATAAATCAGTTTTTTAATTAAAAAAGGCCTGTATTATAGGATGCTCTCTGAAGATTCAAGATTATTATAAAATCAACACCTGTAGATCTGAAACCATTTGTGTTAATCTATAGTAGAATGCTTTCTAAAGCACCACAAAAATTCTTAAAGCCTGCATCAAATTAACCTAGCTTGCTCTGTGACTAAAGCTGAACAGCATTTTGGCTCACTGGAAGAGGTCAAACATTTGGAACAAACTGTAAAGTCTGAATATTGTGAAATATCCAGATTTACAAGGCAGAGCTGCTAACAGGACACTTTTCTTTCTGATAAAGAAAAAGAAAAAATCTATGAGTGAGGAGGTGACACCTTTATAACTGAATGCACTACAGGTGGGCACAATGGTAATGGTACAGCAATTAGCTGTGCAGACTCTGCACATCCCTGTGTCTGAGTTTGTTTATGCGGGGGTGGGGGGTGTTGTTTCCTCTCATGTCCCAACTGTCAATCCTCCAAAGTGTGTGTGTGTGTGTGTGTGTGTGTGTGTGTGTGTGTGTGTGTGTGTGTGTGTGTGAAAATGCCCCCAACTGAATACATCTGGTGGCTAGAGGTACTCTTGGGTACAGGTAAAAAAGAGCCTAAAGTCCCTAGCCATCACCACTTGTGAATTTATGCCTCATATTTTTGTCCTCCTCATATTTTTGTTCTGTTCCTCATTAAATCTGTGGTTTTCAGGATTTTGGCATTTGAATTTCAGACTTCATTTTCTTCAGAAAATAAATGGTAACATAAAACCTTTTATTCTAGCAATTTTCTAAGTTTATAAGATCATTATTTGAAATGTTTCCCTATTTTGGGCCTGTATTCCCCCACTATTGGCTTTGTCCAAGTTTTTTGTGCTAAGACGTTGACTTCAGAGCTATGGTGAGAAGTGAGAACTGAATTCTGTATGCTTTGTCCAGGTTTTTTGTGCTTAAGAGGTTGAGAGCTATGGTGAGAAGTGAGAATTAAATTCACTAAATGATAGCCATTTAAGTTTCAGTCTTAGTGTCTTTCAGGAAACTGCTGATTTGGCTTAGTGGTATGTTGCTCTGACTGTAGTGCACAGGGTTCTGGGTTCAAGACTTGGTAGGAAAATGCATGGTGGTAACATGACATTTTATTCAAGCAACTTTTCAAAATTATACAAGCAATGTTTAAAATGCGTCCCTGTTTTTTGCCCCCCTTATTGAAAATATGTGCAAGAAGCTGTGCAAGATGGCTATGGCTTACAGTATTGTCATTTTATATATATATATATATATATATATATATATATATATATATATATATATATATATATATATATATATTGTGTGTGTGTGTGTGTGTGTGTGTGTGTGTGTGTGTGTGTGTGTAGAAGTAGACTGTTATCATGGAAATGTTCTGAATAGGGCAGTTTTGCCATTATTGGTTCATGCATTTTGTTTCATTGCCTACTGGAAAAATGTTCAGACAAATTTAAAATGCAATTGTGTGTGGAAGTAGACGTTTATGATGGAAATGGAAAAAAATGTTTAAACAATAAATTTAAAATGCGCTCTAACGTACGTCTAACAAGTGTGCTGTATTATACAAAGAATATAATTTAATAAAGTCAGGAAGGTGTATCAAAGAACGCATTTATGTTTCTTGTTTTGTGTGCAAGGGGCCTCTGATTTGAAAACAGACTAAAGGTAATCTTTATCCACCACTGGCAAGATGCATTTTCTTTGGATGGGGTATGGGTTTGCTGTTTCAATGAATGTGAGTTTCAAGGGCAGAGAAGTTTTAATGCCAAGTCTATTTTCATTGTGAGACAGTATTGCTTTGTTTAGCAGATATCTATTAGTGTTTGTGCATTGTGTTATAAAATGTAAAAATAAAATCCAAATCATTGTAGAAGTAAAGCAGTATACACACATTAGTGTTCATAGGGTAGTACTAGGCTAACTGCCCTTATGGACCATTTTAAGCCTAGTCAATTACCCCATGTCAGAATCAAACCCTGCACCTTGTGTGCTTAAGGTAACCACCTTAACCATTACGCCAACCTCCCACCCTTATTTGGTGAAATAGCCAGGTAATGGGGAATTGGAATGGCTGCAGGGGGACTCTGGTGTTATATTTTGGTTCTGTTCTTCAGTTTGCATTTGAAAGTTGGTATCCCACAATTCCATTGAAGTGGGTGGGGTTGTGCAATTATGTATGCAAATTTTACGTTAATCAGTGTATAGATTTGTACCTATTTTTCATGGGCCTTGCCCAGATTTCTGATGTTTCCAGGTTAAGTATGGTGCTATATGGCTGAGGTAGTGGTTTAAAGTACCTACCTAGTCAACAAACAAACAAGCAGACAATAAATAAATAAATACATAAGATACCTCTGTTCAGGCTTGCTGATTTGTAAGAATGAGTATGTGTGCATGTGTATTGGGGGGGGGATTGGCTGAACTAAAAATAAATAAATAAATAAATAAATAAACTAGAAAAATAAATATTCAAAGTTAAGTACCAGTGTTATAAGGAAATTGATGGGGTATTAATTCCACATGCACCTGAGAGTAATGCAAAAAAGACTTGGGTAAAGATTCAATAAAGTCTACATAGTCCACTAAAACAGTGCACACGATAGTGCACCATTTTGTATTCAGCAAGTGGATCTACACACCATGTAGAGCCGCTTAAACATGGTAAACATTGTGGTATGCTAATTACAGCATAAGCAGCTGAACTGTATGCTAATCAACCAATCCAAGATGAAGGAGCTATTCAGCAACCTATAAAGCAACCATGTAGACTCAGTGCTGTTTTTCCCTGCAAACATACTGGAATGTAGTCATGGAAACTAGTCTAGAATGTTAGGGGCTTCTGTTGCTCTTATTCATGTGTATGTGCAACAGGCCCAAGTCTATGCTGCTGTTAATAAGCCTCGGCCAAAAAGGAGAAGGGTGTTTAGACCCTGTTTAACTTTTCACAGTATGCATAAGGTGAAAATTGTAGAGCACTACAGGGTGGATAGAGACACATTACAGGAATTCTACAACCTCTGTTATCCTCAACTGACAGCAAGAGAAAACCAGTGGGAACCAATTCCAGTGGAGACTAAGGTATGTGTAGTTAGATGTTTAGCTATAGGAACCCAGAGACCAAAAGGGGACATGCTGGGGGTGTCACAGGCATCAACATCCAGGATCCTCTATCAATTCCTGAATGCTATGCTGCAGCATGCCAGTGAGTACATATATTTTCCCCATACTCCCGAGGACAGAGCTAGAACTATGCAGGTGTTCTGCCATAGACTGTACACATGGTGAAATCAAAGCACCACTTGGGGAACAGGGAAGGGTGTACATAAATAGAAAGGGATAGGGCTCCATTAACTGCCAGGTCATGTGCAACTCTAAGGGAATCATCCTGAATGCATATGCCGGCAACCCAGGCAGTTACCACAACTCACATATCTTGCACAACTGTCAACGGTATGAGATGTTTACTAGAGGGGATATTCCACAGGTTAATTTACTGGGGGATGCAGGTTATGCACTGGACCTGTGACTGATGACGCCCATCAGAAATGCACACACACACACCTATGGAAGAACAGTATAATGAGGCATATGCTCAAACAAGAAATATCATAGAGTGTGTGTTTGGGCTGCTGAAGTCGAAGTTCCTGTGTCTGGATACATCTGGAGGAGCCTTGCGGTACAATCCCCATACATGTGCTGAAATATTCACTGTCTGTACCATGCTTCACAACATTATCATGAGAAAACAACTTCAGCAGGAAAAGCAAGGGGAAGTACCGCACATCCCTCCACCACTGGCAAGGTCACCACAGCCACACGCAGGTGAGGAGTCAGAGGGGAAACCAGTAGCCACTGTGGGTGTAGGCAGACACAGGTGTGCACAATATACCCTTGCATTGGCCAAGAGGCAATGGATAGCATGCATGCTCACCACTTAAGGGGCTAAAACCTTTATCCTACACATATACATATGGTAGCATTGATGCCAGGCAACACTCACAACCTTTATTTACCCATGTAATGGCTGTGTACTGCTAGCATCAGACAGAGTCATCTCTGAACTAAAACTCTTGCAACAGCTGGATTTCCAAGGTAAGTGTTGAACCTGAATAGAAAAATAATTGTATATGAATACAAAAGAATGGCATACCCTTGCATACTGTTACTTGGTAATATAAGTAAGTATAAGGTGGATGACTTTTTGCAACAATTACATCAAATGTGACAGCAGTGACTTATGTGAATACATATGTCATCTATCAACTAACAGGCTTCATGTATCAAAGATTCACACATTCATACATCTAAAATGTACAGATTTTCTCTGAATGTCCACAGTTTGGCCTCATACTTTTGTACTGACAAATAATTAAAGAGTGAGGTTAGAAAATAATGACACATGTTTTAGTTTCAGGCTTCATATCCCTCACAAAAGGCAGAAAAATAGTAATGCAAGACCTGTTATTCTATCAACTGTCTAAGTTTGTAAGACCACAATTTTTAAAAACTCTACCATTGTTGGGCCTTTGTCACACTTTTATTTATAGCTTAGTCCAGATTTGTTGATCAAACAGTTTGGGAGGAGTGTACACATTACAAAAACCTGTAAGAAGGCAGTAGTACAATTTGAAAAACAGCATCAGAAACACAGATAAACTAAGCACTAAGTACTAAGCACTAGTTCAGCTATGCGCATAAACTACACCCGTGAATCACGTGTGTAGCACATTTGCTAAACACCATAATCCACACAATATATATTATCTGTAGATCACAGTTCAAGTCCCAGGTTTGTCTTTTAGGGAAGAAACTTGATAACCACAGATCATAAATATAGAACAGTGTGAGCTTTGCTTGTCACATTTGTGCATTGCTTAATTTTGCACAAATCTGGACTAATGGCCCACACACAAAGCAGATAGAACACCTGAAGACAGGATGTGGACATTCTCGATTTCAAAAAGGCTACATTGTTGCATATTTTGCTTTCTACCCCATAAACCTGTTATTGGCATTATGAGGTGGATAGCAACCTTCCACAACACCTGCAGGTCTAGAACACCTGCAGACAGGAAGCAGAAAGTAGATAATTTCAAAAGGGATACATCGCATCCTGTATGGTTTGTCACTGCGCAAACCCACTAAGTGGTGTGCGGCAGTTAACAGCCATACTTAATAATGAATATGACAATACAGAGGTGTTTTCTAACTGTTCCTGAGGCAGCAGATGTAAGTGTAGGACTGCAATACAAGTGAGCCTCAGTTCCAATCTAGCACACTCCCAATTTTATTAATGTTTGTCCATTCAATTTAAAAAAAAAAAACAAATAAAAAATCAAACATAATTATAAATAACAAGAAGTATGTATAACAGGGGAGCTCATATGAATTATATGTATGACAGTGGGTATAATGGATATTATGTTTCTGTAATTATAATTGTCTTCTCTGGTCTTGGATGGCCTTCAGACCTCAGTGATACTCATAGATCCATAAATGTATAAACCAGGACCTTGCCAGGTCACACGCATACCTAGTTAACCCCTCAGTCTGTCATGTGTGTATGTATGTATGTGTCTTTTGGCTTTTCCCGGTTAGGAGTCGCCACAGCAGAACTCCGGTCTGCTAATGATTGGCAGTTGATTTTTACATGTTGGGTTGCCAGCCCTGACGCACAACCTTCAATGAAGGTACGCCCATTCATGCATGTCTCCACGCAGAAGACGCTCTCGTTCAGAATTGAACCGGACATGTGTGTATATATAATGTGTGTATATATATATATATATATATATATATATATATATATATATATATATATATATATGTATATAGATACATACATACACACACACACACACACACACACACACATATATATATATATATATATATATATATATATATATAGATATATATATATATATATATATATATATATATATATATATATATATATATATCATTAATGAGCATGTTCAACAAGCATTTCCACTGTGGCAGGGATGAAAAATCACTTATGTGGAAGAATATGTTTTGTCTGTAATGCATAGGTTTGAATCCCATATTGTACAAATTAATCTTATTAGCATGTAAAACCACACCAAAAATGTGTCAGGTTATATAATTTATACCCCCAGTACATGTCTGCAAAGTTACATCAAGTCACAGGTACAGCAGCATCCAAACCAAAAACTAATGACAATTGTTACATTGCCCTTCTAAGTCCATAACCTGCTTTCCTCTCTGTTTTTCACTGTTGCTCTCCACGTAACATCTCAGAAATGTAGTTCACATCATTGTTTGGATTTGGCACAAGCAGTAAACATGATAACACTAACTGGTGGGAAAGCCCTATTAATTTTTGCTGTTTGTATTGGACATGTCTGGAGCTAGAATGGAATGTGCCCAATTTAGGGTTCAGAGATGGGGTATAGAGGAGTCCAGAATCTTTACTGACTCCTTGTAAAGTGTCACAGCTGAAGGCTGCTGCAGGGGGACTATACTGGCTCCCAGTACAAGTCTGAGGCATGGAATAGTCTGGCCAAGGCTATCTCCAGTGCAACTGGCATTCCACATACTGCAGAACCATGGAGGCATCACTATAATGACCTTAAAAGGCACAAGTGTGATATCCTCAACCAGTGGCTGGATGAGTTTAGGACAGCTGATGTTCCACATACATACAGATAAAGAACAATTATATTAGATAGAAAGGTGCATATAGCCAAGACTGCTTTTCTCTTCTCTTTTTCTTTCCTTTTCCTGGTGAACAGTGAAGCCCGTGTTGAGCATCTAGTGAGAGTGAGGGAAGCGAGGGGTACGTATGCAGCACAACATGACTATTATTTTAGCTAAAGTGTCGCTCTTCTATACAGTAGTAGCAAATGAAGCATGCACATCCCAACTGTAAAAGCAATCATGCATGCTTCAGTCTGTAGCATAAACCAGCTGTAGGACTCAAATGTAATACTGTAGTCAGATGTTGTGGGTTCAAATACCACAAGTAAAAAATATATAGTAAGCTCCTTTAAAAATAATACATAATTTAATTTCAACAGAATGGCATAAATGCCCTGCTGTTAACTTAGTCTGTATAATTTGACCAAGCATATATACAATATATGCACATTGCAAGGATTACTTTGAGCAATCATTACTTAGAGTTTGTAGCTGTTAAGAAGTTTACTTAAATGTAAAAGTATAGATAAATACTTTATTATTGTGATAATGCACTGTATGTCACATATGATGGTATTAATTATATCCTTTTTTCTCTTATACCAAATCTTATCTCTCTTTTTTTATTTTTCTTTGTGTCGTCAAAACATTTTCCATGTCATCCATCTCTGACAAATCACAAAATGATTTACAGCACAGGGAGGTAGGCCAACTCCCATGGCTCATCCCTTCCTTGCTCCACCAGCTCTTGCACCGATGCCCAGCACATCGTGGACTCAACCTGGCAGTGCTGCCTCCACTGCCCCTGCACTATCTGGGCCCTCCACATCAGGTAGTACTACCACAGCAGCTGCTGCTGTGGTACCCTTGGGAAGTACTGGCAGAGGTAGGAATTTTATCATACTCCAGGAGTTGCCAGGCTTGGTGCATAGGGTAGTGCACAGCACCATTGGTGCACACCTGGGCCTGATGGAGACGATGCTCTCTTTTATGGTCCATAGGAGAAGATGTCAAACACTCCAACAGCCAGTGGAGTAAGGGGAGAGTGATGGCAGTCCTGTGGGTGAGGACTAGATTCTCACTGTCCCCATGTTTGATGGGTATGAGAATTCATTATTCTCTTTCTAACCTCAATCATTGGTGTCCCCTAAAACCTGTCATGTCTTTCACTGTCCCTGTGTCTTGTCTTGTTTGTCTGCATCTGCTTCCTCACCTACCCTACTTACTTGACCCAGAAATACCTACGTCCCTTACCCAACATTTTTCTCTCACTGAAGTAAAAAAAAATGCATACAAAACAAGCGAATAAACCAGCAGCAAATCCATTTGACTTCACAATAATAAAATAATACAAAAAACAAAGTCACCGGAACCATGGCAAGCATTTATTACCAATACAACTGCAAGTTAAAAACTTTCACCCTAGAGGCTTCCTCAGGCGTTAAACACTAAGAACAAGACTAAAGTAGGTTATATACTTAAAAACAGTCCCATGGCATATTAATGTGAATCAGATGCAATTATGTTTATGTTTCAGCAAATGCTTTAAAGAAACAGTGTCATTAAGACCTGGTAGTATATCAGCTTTGAGGCTAATTATCCACTTCATCTCTGCTAGTTCAGTTTTCAGTATAACATCACCACCTCATATTTCTGCTGTGCATACTCCCAGTGTGGCATATTTAAACATATGGCGATCACCATTTTCTAGAATATGTTTATATAAAACATTCATCTTCTTCTTAGTATTTATCCCTGAGGCATGGCTACAAATATGTTCTTTTAATTTCTGATTGGTTTTCTCTTTATAGTATGAGACACATGCTATACATATTGCCAAATATACAAGGTTCTTGGTATTACAGTTCCCATATGCTTTTAATGTTATATTTCTATTACTAGCTAAGTGACTGGATTTATCCATATTAATATACATGCAAAATTTACAATTTCCACATTTACATTGTGCCTTTTTTAATTCGTTGACTATTGAATCATATCTTAGGCTGCTCCTTGTAGCATAAGATGTTCTTAAGGTTCTTATGTTTCTTATATGTAGAGTGGGGTTCTTCAATTATAATATCTTTAGGGTCTGGTATGTCCCACAAAATATGCCAATGTCTAGAAATTATTATTTTAACAGCGGATATATTTTTATTATATGTTAATATACATCTTAACTCATACAATCTTTGGTCGATATAGCTAAGTTGTTCCTGAACAGCTTTCCTAATTGTATGACATTGAGTATCACCATATATATGCATCACCTCATTATAATTATATCCTCGGTCAATGAAATCTTTCAAAGTTAGATTTATTTGGTTAACCATATTTGATTCAGGGTTTCTATTACCTAATCAAACTTCCAGAAGGTCGAACACCAGAAGTACGAACCTGGAAGTTCGAAAGGTGAAAATGTTGAAGACACAGAAGTCCAAATTCTTTCCCAGGGGAAGAATTCAGTTGGATGTTTCTGCGGCTTCGACATTTTCTCCACTGTGGTGTGAAGGTTAAGGAATGGATTAAGGTAAGTGTGTGATTGTGACGGATGTTGGGGATAGGGTGTGGGTAAGGTAAGTGTGTGATTGTGATAGACATTGGGGTTAGGATGCGGGTAAGGTAAGTGTGCAGTAGTGATGGACTTTAGGGTTAGGGCACGGGTAAGGTAAGTGTGGGATAGTGACGGACGTTAGGGTTAGGGTGCTGGTAAGGTAATTGTGTCATAGTGACAGACTTTAGGGTTAGGGCACGGGTAAGGTAAGTGTGTGATAGTGACGGACTTTAGGGTTAGGGTGCGGGTAAGGTAAGTGTGCGATAGTGACGGACTTTAGGGTTAGGGCACGGGTAAGGTGTGATAGTGATGGACCTTAGGGTTAGGGTTTGGGTTAAGGTTAGTGCATAGGTAGTTGTATATGTAAGGTTTAGTGTAGGTTTATAAGGTTTTTGGTGTGCTTGTGTTGTCTGTGTGTTTTTTCGAACAGCAAATTTTTCCCTGCGAAAAAAATTCACTGTTCTGATGTTTTGATGTTATTACATTTCGATCGTCCAAGTTTGAACATCTAGTGTTTGGCCTTCTGAAATTTCGATAATGTACTATGAACCCTTTGATTCAATAGTGTTTAGTCTTGCTACTCTAAGGAATTGGTTTTTAGTCACATTCTTAAAGGTGTGGCTTGGGTGCATGCTATTTCTATGTAATAGGCCATTCCTTTTTAAAGGTTTCCTATATAAAGTGGTTTCCAAAGTCCCTTCTTCATTTTTCATTATTTTTATATCAAGAAAGTCTGTTTTATCAAATGATATAGCAATTTTGAACTTTAAAAAATGGTAGGTGTTTGAAATATATTCATAAAACTTCTCAAACATTAATTGGAATCCTTTCCAAATTAACAACAGGTTGTCCACAAAACAATGGTAAAATAAAACATTATGCTTAAAAGGGTTACTATCTGCCGGAATTAATTGACTCTCCCATATATACATCACAATGATGACAAGCGTATTTACCAGTGGTGTACCTATTGCCACCCCATGTTTTTGTTTATATAATTGTTGCTGAAATAAGAAAATATTGTTATTTAGTACAGCCCTTAGCAAATCACAAAGTGTTCCTATGTACCTTTGTTCATATTCAGAATATTCTAGTAAAAATTGCTTCACTGACTGTATGCCAAAGTCTAGAGGGATCCCAGTAAAAAATGAGTTTACATCTAATGTCACAAATAGACAATTGGTCAAGTCATTATTTTTGGATCATTCATATAAACTGCAAAATCTTCAGTGGCATGTATAATGGTTCCTGTATGCTCATAGTTCACTCGTGTTTGTGTTTCAAGAAATTTCGACAGTGGCTCAGTTATCCATCCTCTGCCTGAGACTATAGGTCTCAGTCACGGAGTTGATAATGACTTATACAGGTTAGGGACCCCATATATTATTGGAATTTTCAGATGATCAGCAGAGAAATAATCATATAATTCCTTAGAAATCTGCTATTATACAGAATTTGGAGATGACAAGTAACATCCTTAACAATCTAATTTTTCTCATTTAATGAAATAATTTGATAGTCTGCAGATGCCAACATTTGTTCTGTATAATATTCAGTGTCCATTACTACAAACCCACCTACCTCCCTTGTCTGCTGATTTTATTACAATATTTTGATTTTCCATCAATTTTCTACATGTAGACCACTCTTCAGATGTCAAATTATGAAATTGATTAAAGTTTCCCCCCATATGCAAAGAATGTATCTCTCACTCTACTATCAGTTCAAATACTTTTGTAATGTCATTACCCTTAGGTATATAAGTACTCAGGCATTTGAACTGTGCAAAGTCTGAATTACTGCATCCAAAAAATTAAATTTTTAAATTTAAATTCCTTATAAAGTATTTAAGTTCACTAATAGTCATTGCCATGTCAGCATAACATGCTATAATAAAAGTTATCCCTGTCTCCAATAATGATTGTTCACTAGGGCTTAATTTATATTTGGATATGTTATAAACAATTGTTTCTGTTGATTGGGGACCAGTACGAGGGGTTTTGTTTCCATTTATATTTAATATATTCCTTCTCGGCGTATTAGTTTGTTGTTGCTCATTGTGGGGGGGGGGGGGGGGGATTCCAGAAGTGAGGTTGGGCTTCAACAAGTACAGGATTGGTGGCTTTGACTGGTATAGCATTCCTTTCATTGGTTTTCGGCATAGGGGAATTCAGTTTTTATCTGTTACAAGCGATCCTATGTTTCTTGCATTATTAGCTAATATCTGAATGTCTCTAGCGGCTGTAGCTAGTTTTTCTTTTGTATGTGTTAGATGATGAGCAGAATTAATCGCAGATTTGTTTATACTTGCTGTGCCATCTGTTGCTGCTACCACTACTGTCTGTTTGTTCCGAGTTTTACTTCTCATCACTGAGTCATTCTCCCAGTAAAATTCATGCCCCTTTTTAAAGTGGTGAGGTCTCTAATTAATTTTCTTTTTTTTATTCAATTAACCGAGCTTCATATTGATTTATCCACTGTAAAGTGTCACAAAAATGATCTGATTGCTCATTTTGTTCTACGTTCTTAATCAGTTCAGTATATAAGTTCTCAAGTTCTGTGCGCATTTTATAAATGTAGAAGTGCCTTTTTGTGGTTTCCTGAAGAAGTGCCTTTTTGTGGTTTACTTGTTTTTCTGTTTTTGGGTCTACCACTGACATTCAAACTTTTCTTATTAAATGTAGAAATTGTAAAGTTAGCATGTATGCACCAGAAAACCAGGATACCAGTGATGAACCATACGGAACTTAATGCAGCAAAAAGTCCAAAACAATTGTGGAGAGGAGACAAGGCAGTATATAAAAAAATTCCTCAGAACTTCGTAAAACTCAGATGTTGTAAGCGCTTTCAAAATGATAACATTGCTTCTTCAGACATCCTTATAAGTAGAACAAAGCAGCTTATATAGCAGATAAAAACAATTATACAATTAAAAGCAATTAGTGCATCCCACCAATTCTTAAAACTATACAATAACTACCTATTATAACAAATCATATTATACACATAAAAAATATACACAAACCCCTATAAACATCAGACACATACATCATTATTAAAATATACCAACAATACATTCCTTTCTTCCTAAGTTTATGGGACTTCAGTGCAGGTTTTAGGGAGTTTTATGGGAACACGTATCCAGGGCTTCTGGCACAGTGGCAGAGGATCAACCTGGTTATGAGTCGGGCATATATACAATTTTTCTCAGCAACTGAGGTTGAATTGAGTGGGAAAATTAATCAATGTCAAGATGATCTGGCACCGTTAATGGGCAGTGAACCAACAGACATTTTTGTGAATGAACTCATTGATAAAGTGCTTGCCTATGACAGAAGGCTCATACAGCTGAAAAAGAAGAAACTCTCTAAGGATGTAATGGACTCAGAAATCAGCATGCCTTTACGTGGCCCATAGCTAGGGAATGGAACCATCCCACCAAACGAATGGAGGATCTGTCGGTAGCCAATATTGTATCCAATCCACAGGCGCATGAGGGAGTGACATCACCTTTGCAGTCTACATCAATGTATTCCACTCCGGTTACTGAAGTGGTCAACGTTCCTAACAACTCCATTGATGTTACGGAGTCAGTACCTGTCGTAAGAAGGAAAATAATATCTACAAATAAGAAGGGACAGGTTTTTCCTGCTCTACGACTTCCTTTTCAGTCCAACAGGAAGCATTCGTTTGACAAAGAACAACCACGGACCAGACAGAAGAGGAAGGAGCAGCTGTTTGTAAGCAATGGCAGAACATTAAAGAAAATATGGGTGTCAGCCCAGATGAGTTAGTTTGAAATTTGTCTAATTATACGCTAACTTTGTCAGATGTTTCTTTGTTAAATAGAGGACCGGGGTTTATCCCCTTTATGCATGCAAACATTTCTGAAACCATGGTTGAATTGAGACTTTATATTCGTAATGTTGCCTTAAAATCTGTTTTAGCAATAGTGAACAAGTGGATTTGAATTGTTTTAAGAAACAGAGTGCATTTATGCATCCGCTTCAACCTGTTTTGGAGGTGTTTGTTCGCTCATGCGAGAATGATCTGTATCATTATTTTGAGTCTAAGAGATAATGTAGATTTAGAAATAATTTGAGTAGCCAATAACAGCAAGCACTACTGGATTTAATAAAAATCACACTCACCCTAGTTTTAGACCAATTGTGTCAGGTGCAGGATGGTAGGCTGAACCGATTTCGATTTACGTGGCTAAGCAACTTAAAACAGTATTGGGAGAATGTCAAGTAGTGTTGAGAGACACTGAACATTTTCTAAGGGATCTTTGCAGAGTTGTGGAAACCCTAGTTGGTAAGAACATAATTTTAGTTACATTAGATGTGGAATCTCTCTTTACCTCTATTCTGAATCAACAGGGAATAGCTATGGTTAAATCATATTTATCTAGGAGTATTTGCTTTAATGAACAACACATGGATTTATTATGTTTTTTTCTCGAAATACTATGTGTTTGTTTTTGATGGGTTGTGCTATTGGCAGATGGCTGGAGTGGTAATGGGGACCAGCTGTGCCAATAGTTATGCAAATCTGATGCTAGCTGAGTGGGAGCACTGGAACATCTTGAATACGAGGTTTGATGGAGTGGGTTTTTATCGACATTTTGTCAATGACCTCTTTCTGGTATGGATTAAGGGGGAAGGGGAACTGGTCGAGTTCCTGAATGGTTTGAGCAAGAGTTGTGAGTTCTTGAGGTTTACTTACAACTACTCCCATACCAAGGTAGATTTCTTGAATGTGGAGATTCTATGTGATGGAACAGGATGTTTAACCACAAGGATGCACAGGAAAGAATGTTACCACCCCTTATTTTTACATAGGGGCAGTATGCATCCACATGTTTTTTCCAGTGTTGTGAAGGGACAGACTTGACACGTTTCACATCTATCATGTGAGGACAGTGATTTTATCTCTAGTTTAGGTAACCTCACTAATTAATTTTTAGGGAGATGTTCTACAAAAAATGATGTGTCGAGAGCTTGTATGAACATGGTAAAGGAGAGGTCTCAAAGGGTGAAACCCTATTTTTCTAAATCGCCTATTGCGAGATGTTCACAGAAAAGTAAGTGTGATAGTTTACCCATGGTTTTGTCGTATACAGAAGACATTGGGGATATTAGGGAGATTGTACGATGCAATTGGCATATTCTACAGTTGATGAGAGGTAGGAGGAATAGTTGGCAGTCGACCAAAGTTTGTCTACAAGAACAAACAAACACTTTAACAGAAGCTTTGCTATCCAAGAAATAAAGAACTTGTTGATGAGAGGGTTTGGCACCAAGAAATGTAAAAGTTGTACTTTTTTCCAGTTTGTGGATGAGTCACCATCCTTTAGGCACCCAGACACTCGGTATAATTGGCAGATTAGAACTACTGCTGATTGTAATTCTAAGAATTTTATATTGCACATTGTGTAGAATATTATACGTTCTATGTAGGGAAGATGAATCATCATCTGAAAGAACGTATAAGGAACCACATGTATTGCACACATAGGGAGTTGGAGTATAGTGCTCTAGCCAAACATACTATACATACAGGACCCACACACCTCTTTGTTTGTTTTTCAAGTTTTACAAGTTCTCAAGGACAACATTAGGCTAGGGGACATTGTTAATGAAACTGAGAATGTTGAGCTCAAATGGATCTTGAGACTGGGTGCACATTTGGGCTCAGTTCTCAATGATTCTGTCTCCCTAAAACCTGCTCTGAAGTCCTGTAAACTTAGGAAGAAATTAATGTATTGTCAGTATATTTTAACAATTATGTATGTGCCTGATGTTTATAGGGGTTTGTGTAGATTTTTTACGTGTATAATATGATTTGTTATAATAGGTAGTTATTGTATAGCTTTAAGAATGGGTGGGATGCACTAATTGATTTTAATTGTATAATTGTTTTTATCTGCTATATAAGCTGCTTTGTTCTACTTGTAAGGATGTCTGAAGAAGCAATGTTATCATTGTGAAAGTGCTTATAACATCTATTAAAGCTGAGTTTTATGAAGTTCTGAGGAATTTTTTTATATACTGCCTTGTCTCTGCACGATTGTTTTGGACTTTTTGCTGCAAATTTTGCATGTATATTAATATGGATAAATCCAGTCACTTAGCTAGTAATAGAAATATAACATTAAAAGCATATGGGAACTGTAATACCAAGAACATTGTATATTTGGCAATATGTATAACATGTGTCTCATACTATAAAGGGAAAACCAATCAGAAATTAAAAGAAAGTATTTGTAGCCATGCCTCAGAGATAAATACTAAGAAGAAGATGAATGCTTTATATAAACATATTCTAGAAAATGGAGATAGCCATATGTTTAAATATGCCATATTGGAAGTATGCACAGCAGAAATACGAGGTGGTGATGTTATACAGAAAACTGAACTAGCAGACATGAAGTGGATAATTAGCCTCAAAGCTGATATACTACCATGTCTTAATGACATTGTCCCTTTAAAACCTTTGCTGAAACATAAACATAATTGCATCTGATTTACATTAATATGCCATGGGACTGTTTTTAAGTATATAAGCTACTTTAGTCTTGTTCTTAGTGTTTAACGCCTGAGGAAGACTCTAGGGTGAAAGTTTTTAACTTGCATTTGTAGTGGTAATAAATACTTGCCATGGTTCCAATGACTTTGTTTTTTTGTAAAAGAAAAGGTACCTGTCCCACAAAAAAATGTCACCCTATACATAGCTGTCCACTTCACACATGGGTCTTTTCCACACACTTGATTCAGTCCAATTGGCTATACAACAAGATTGTGTTGTTGTCATCCCTCTTTGTTTAGGTTACAGTCCAAATTCAGCTAATATTCTGCACATATTTTCATTTAACACTGTTGAAGAAGTGGATTGTTATGGTTCTTTCCTACCTCCCTCATGCACATTCCTCTATTGCTTTCCCTTTGTTCTTTCCTCTGCTTGCTCCCCATTTCACCATTTTCCTATCTACCTCATTTTAAAATATTTAATCTGGTCAAAAAATAGAATCACACACCGCACACATAACTGAAAAAAGCCAATGAAGATATTTACTTTTTATCCTCTGTGTCTGCATGGAGTTTGGCATCATGCATCAATGTCGAACAATAGTAAATGGCTCTTCAATGGTTTGGTTACCCTCCACACAGTGTTACTTAAACATATTTTGCTAAGATAACACAGTGAATGTGGACTAAAGAATTATGTCACAGCATTATAAATGCATATTTAAAACCATTACATACACCTGGATGTTAACCCTGTGTCATCTGGCTCAAAAAAGGAATCTCTTAGCGCATTTACACCTACTGCCACAAAGTCAGCTAAGCAGCAGGTGTGTTTCTTACACTGAGTGCTATCCACACTGCTGACTGCCATACCTCTCCATTTAACATGATTGCACATAGGTAAGCAAACCAATAGAACTGTCATTTATCAATGAAGTAGAGGCTCACATTTGCTCATCTGTTAACTACACACAAATGGGGAAAGCAGTATAAATGTGTATCTTGCATTTGCAAACATTTTGCTATCAATTGCACAAACCAGGTGCTTGGTGGTGCACTATGTAAAGTGCACATTAGTGTGTATTAGTTATGCTTACTGCACATTGTCTTCATCCCATGAAAGTACTTGAAAAACACAAAGGGAAGACATTTTTTAAGAAAGGAACACAAATTAGCACTGTAGCCATGTGTTACCTGTACTTGAAATTTGGTCTCTCAGTACTTGTTATCAAATACATCAACTACACTACATAAATAAAAAAATGCTTTCTTATATACCATGTACATCTTTATACTGACAATACATATTCAGATTTTTCAATGCATGTAGTAATGTGTGCAGGTGTCTGCATATAGTTTGTATATAGTTTGCAAATCTGACTTTTTAAGGTATACCTGCACATTGGAAACACAACAGCAAATGCTACACTTTGCACATTCATCAATTTGGCAACATGCAGATCTTTAATATCTTAACAGTTGTACATGACTAGTCATCCATTTCAGATGGGTCTCCCAACATTTTATGTCAAATATCCAATGCTGATGTCATCCACTATAAATTGTCCTGCAGCATTGTAAAAGTCAGACTTGTACTATGGCACTTGTGCCGTGGCGCTTGTGTTAAATAGTGAGGTCTGTAGACCGTGTACTTAACTAGGTAGGGGGTGACAATCTCCCTGCAGTCAATTGCTGTGTGTTTGTCTAGTCAAAAGCACATAACTATGTATCCTGCAGTCATCAGTGCAATTCCATGGAGTACCAATTTTTTGACAGTTGTACATGCCTACACTTCCATTTCATTCAGGCTTCCCAACATTTGAACATCCAGTGCTGATGTCACCCACTATAAATTGTCCTGCAGCAGTCTAAAAGTCAGACTTGTGTTGTATTGCTTGGGTTAAATATTGTGTTCTCTAGTTGGTGCATCTTAGGTAGGGGTTCTAATCTCACTGTAGTCAACTAGTGTGTGTTTGTGCATGTATGTCTAGTCAAAGGAGCATAACTATGTATCTTGCAGTAATCAGTACAATCCTATGGATTACCAGTATTTTGACAGTTGTACATGAATACACATCAATTTCATTCAGGCTTCCCAACATCTTCTTTCAGACATCCAGTGCTGATCCACTATAAGATATCCTGCAGCATTGTAAAACTCAGACTTCTGATGTGGCACTTGCATTAAGTACTGAGTTCTCTAGTCAATGTACTTAGTTATGTAGGGATTATAATCTTACTGCAGTCAACTGGTGAGCAGATGTTTGTCTCTGTCTAGTCAGAACAGCATAACTGTATACCCTTTACTCATTAGTACAGTCCCATGGACTACCAATATTCTGAAAGTTGTACATGCCTACACAATCCATTTAATGCAGGACTCACAACATTAACTCTCAAACATTAGTGATGATGTCATCCACTATGAATTGCCCTGCAACATTGTAAACTTTGGGCTTGTTCCATGGTGCTTGCATTAAATACTGTGCTTTATAAGTAAATAGGGGTTCTCATCTCACTGCAGGGTTAATTGGTATGTGTGTGTGTGTGTGTGTGTGTGTGTTCACTCGGTTAACATTTTGAGAGAGCATTTAATACCAGTATGTGAGACACTACTGTTACCATGTTCTTCTCAACAGACACTGCTAATGTCATCAGCTATAAAATGTTGTTGGACACTATAAAAGCAAGACTTGTGCTGTGGCACTTGTGATAAATACTGTGTTCCCTAGTCAATGTACTTAGTTAGGTCAGGGTTCTGTTCTCACTGTGGTCAGCTTGTGTGTTTGTTCATTTGGTTGACATTCAAGAGAGCATTTTACACACACCATGTCAGGCAGTACTATTACCATCTTCTTCTCTCCAGATAGTGCTGATGTCATCAGCTATAAAGTGTTGTCAGACAGTACAAAAGCCTGACTTGTGCTGCGGCGCTTGCATTAAGTAATGTGCTGTGTAAATAAGTAAGTAGGGGTTCTGTTCTCACTGTGGTCAGTTGGTGTGTGTGTGTGTACACTTGGTTGACATTCAAGAGAGCATTTTACACACAGTATGTCAGACAGTGCTATTACTATCTTCTTCTCACCAGACACTGTTGATTTCATGAGCTATAAAGTGATGTTGGACAGTATGAAAACCAGACTTGTGCCATGGTATTCGCATTAAGTACTGTGCAGTGTAAACAGGTAGGTAGGGGTTCTAATTTCAGTACAGTCAACTGTGTGTGCAGCCAAAACTCACTACAGTGACAATTTTAGAATGATATGTGAGTCCATAGCTGTGTCAAACCCTAGTCTGAACATCTCATTGTAACATACAATGATGATGTCAAACTGTATATGAGTCCATAGCTGTGTCAAACCCTAGTCTGAACATCTCATTGTAACATACAATGATGATGTCAAACTGTATAACAATCACTCTGGCAGTATTTAAGACAAACCCGTTCTGTGGCAGTAACATTAACTACTGTATTTTTAAACTAGTTTACCTACACATATATGGGTTCTAATCTGATAGCTGATGGTTTGCATGCCTATACATACACCTATCACTTTTGAGACAATTTTACACAAGGATGTGACTCCACATCCATGTCCTCCCAACATGTTCTCTTCAGCATACAATGATGCTATCTTACTCCATAAAGTGCAGCGTGACAGTGTTACTGTCAGACATATGTGGTGCTGCCATATGACATTGCATGTCATTCATATTCTATACCCACAGAGGTGTAATGTTCAAATCAGGCCCAGTCTACTGCTGTGTGTGTGTGGAGGGGTGGTACATTATGGTCATTGTATGATCTTTGGAATCATTTTTCATTGCACTACCACTTGTAAAACCTTTCATATAGTGCCATGCATCCACCATCCTCCTTTTTCCACTGGCCACATGACATCCTTCCTGCAGAGGAGTGGAGGATGTCCTCATTTCAAATATGCATACACACATCATGAAGCAGAGTCCTTCCATGAGTCTCTGCAATCTGAGGACCATCGCATGCATGATTGAATCATGGTGTGATGCACATGTTCTGTATGGACAGTGGCAGGATGTAATGCAATCAAACAAGTATACACATGCACACAATATGCTTACTATCTTCTATAATATAGATAATAGAGATTTTTGTACAGGGTATAATAATGGCTAGCATTTCATGCAATACTGGCCATTAGCCAAATGATGTCCTATGACCCTATGAACGGTTTACATGTCAATGTTACTGTCACTGACATGCTATATTGAGGCGTGGATGTACAATATGGCTATAAAAAGGTCTTACAATCTCTGATGTGGGTTAATGCATTTATGGTCATTGATGCCATTGCAGTATATGCTCCTTCTATAACAGCTGTAATAATATGCCCCCTGAAAACTGTTGATGTCATATGACTTATATGTCCACTGTTGTCATATTAGGACATGTGTTGTAGTGGAGCAGATAAACTGTCTACACAGTTCACATTCTGCCATCACAGTGACACTTGTAGTTAAGGCACAGGTCTGTATGTGTCTACACACCATCATTAAATGTTCTGTGACTGACATCAATATCAATTCATATTGATTACATGGTCACCATTGCTCTCCACCTTTTACTGCAAGACATCTGTACAAAGGCTAAATTAATGGGGGGACAAACACCCAAAAATAGGGACATATTTTAAACACTGCTCTTAGAAACTTAGAAAGATGCTACAATAACAGGTTGTGTTAGCATGTATTTTCCAAAGAATATAAAGTCTATAACTCAAATGTGTGTCACTATATAGTAACTTCATTCCTCAGTGATATGCCAGAAAAATAACAATTATTTTGAGAAACAGATCAAAAATAACTGGCAAAAATCTAAACAGTTGAGAGGTGTGAATTTCATAAGTCTTGTCTTATACACATGGTTGGTATGCTGTGATATACACAACCAATGTATCACATGTTTTAATGCAAATATAATCTTATGGGTTGTATGTACAGCTGTGCTGCTTCACTCAAGAATCACTGAGGTGGTCAGCAGCACCACTGCATGACTATTAGCATTTGTGTCAGGAATTGTGCATGAGGCACAAACAACTGCTCTCTAATGTGTCCTGATATGACATCAAGCCACTCAAACACAGCTTGCCTGTGAAATACATATAGACATATGTTGTGCAAGTGATGTAAGTACATGACATTGTATGACTGTGCCAATAGCAACAGTGTGTGGAATGTGATGAAGGACCAAGGCTATATGGGGGTCTGGTCACAAATCATTTATTTCAGTACATATGAATTAAGTGGAATACAACTAAGCACAGATCTGTGTGTGGATGTCAGCAGACATACCCACCTAGAGGACATAGACAATCTGCTAGCCGACAGTTTGCCTCACATGTCTCCAGTCTGTCACCACTGGTCATCAGTCAAAGTATACAAGCAAACATTACTCAGGTTTTATTTTCAGCAGTAAAATACAAAAACACTTGTGAAGCAGTGTGTCCAGTGCAAAATAAGCAATTTATTAAAAGGCCAGCAAAAAAGTAACACTAACTGACAGGTAAAGCTCTGTCCAATCAAGACTGAACTTGAAAGTCAAGAAGAGAAGGTAAACACTTGCTCCACACCACACTCATCACATAGTCTCACTAAATCTACACCACCAAAATCCACACATAGAAACAAAAACATTTGCGGAGGCTCTCAATAATAATCTGCTCAAGCAACAGGGACCTCCAAAGCAGAAATGCAAGCAACCTCCACCCCCCCAACACAACCCAAATTACACATAGCCTGCAGACTCACTGTGCCACTCAACCACAGCCAATAAGGCAAAACAACGTACCCAACACACTAGTCATAGGTGACTCTATAGTCAGGCACACTGATGTCCCACTCACCAGGCTAAACAAAGAGAAGGTTACTGTCAGCTGCCTGTCGGGTGCCAAGATCCGCCACATAACTCATGTACTCAGGTCAGTCCACAACAAGTACAAATATGACTCTGTCATTGTCCATGATGGTGTGAACAACCTGAGACATACCTCCCTGGACTACATGAAAAGAGACATGGAAGAGCTCTCCGATCTTGTAGCCCAGGCAGGTATGGCCCTAGCCCTGAGTAACATTCTGCCATCACCCAGAATGATGCTGCAGTACAAGGACAAAATGATTGACTTCAACAATTGGCTAAGCTTCTGGTGCCATTCTAAAGGGATCCAGTATCTATCTGCCTGGGATGACATGGTCGACAGACCACGAAGCTTTGGCAGAGATGTCCTGCACCTGTCACCCCTGGGATTCTGGATACTGGCTAAGGTTCTTGCTGACCCTATGGTGCCTTTTTTAGGCAAGGTTCAAATGACAAATTCACCACCATAACAGGAACAGACAAGAAAAAACTGAGGGTGAAACTACTCACTGCTAGAAGTCTAAATCTCAAAATGCACTCACTCGAGGCACTCCTTAAAATGGAGAACATCGATATCTGTGCAATGACTGAGACCTGGTTCAAGGCTCCAGAGATCACCCCTATCAGGCTATAACTCATACCACAATTTTCGGCCATGTAACCTGGACCGGAACACCAAAGGCAGAGGTGTGTCCATATTCATTAAGGATATCCACACCTCCAGGTTAGTTGCTCAGCATAATGCAGCCGAGGTTATCCAAGTGCAACTACTCTGGGCAAAACTGCAATCCAAATTGTAGCTTGCTACAGATCACCCACCATGCCCCAGGATTCCCACTCCTCCTCTTCTCTTGATGTACTGGAAAATATTAGGGTTCAACCAAACACCCTAATAATGGGCGATTTCAACTACCCCACCATTAACTGGGAAAACTACTCATGTACAAACTCCTTCACCCAACGCTTTCTGGAATTCATAAACTTCAATGCCCTGTATCAACTTATCCACACCCCCACCAGGGGCAACAATATCCTAGATCTAGTCATTACCAACATGAGTGACCAGTGTTCCACACCTGAAGTCAATGCCTCATTGGTCCGATCTGACCATAAGCTAATTACTGTAGATATCCACATCCTGCTCCCACCCCCCCATTAAGGAAACCATGGTAAAAATTTTCTCCAAAGCCAACTTCATGCTTCTTAAGACAGAAGTGGTGAACTTCATAACACCCATGCAGATGGACAGTACAGTTATGACTACTGAACCCTACACAACTGTACTTTATAAGCATTTACATGAGTGCATGGATCATGTTATCCCAAACAGGGATATTACACTCCAAAAAAAGGAAGCCAATCTGGTGGTCCCATGCCATAAACCAACTGTACAACAGAAGGAAGAAACTGTTGCAAAAGAGAGTAAAATGCCATGAGTGGAGTAGCTCCCTGGTCAGCCTCAGTAAGAAGCTGTGATCCCTGATAAAATCCTCCAAAGCTAGTTACAAAAACAAAATCACAACTGATTCTAAAGACAACCACAAAACATTCTATAGCTATGTCAAGAATCTCAATGGCAACACTGAGATCTGCTCTGAGTTACAGCACAATGGCACCAAATATACAGACCCAACTGATATTGCCAACATCCTGGCAGATAGGTCCAGTGCTAACTTTACCCCCCTCTCACCCCCTAAAGAGCCCATGTCTATACCGGAAGAATGCAAAGTTCCTGTAGTCACAGCTGGACAGGTAAAAAACACACTCTCCAAAGCCAAGAACACAGCATCCATGGGACCAGACAAATTTCCAGGCTGCATTCTACATGAACTACAGAATGAACTGGCACCCCACCTAAGTACCATGTTCAGTCATAGCATCACCTCAGGCTTTGTGCCTGCTGAATGGCGCACAGCGACAGTTATCTCACTCCACAAGGGGTGAGCCACCACGGACCCCGGGAACTACTGCCCTATTAGCCTGATGAGCCTGGTCTGCAAGGCCATGGAACATATCATCATGGAACTTATAAACAAAGACACTGGTAATCTCCAAACTCTGGACCCCACCCAGTTTCGGTTTGCAAAAGGCAGATCATGTCTCCTAAACTTGACAGACTTCTTTGAAGCAGTCACCAAAGCCATAGACAAGGGTAAGGTGGTTCACACAGCCTATCTAGATCTTGCCAAGGCTTTTGACACCATCCCCCACTCTGGAATTATAGATAAACTCACTAAACTAGGTATAAATCCCTATGTCACAAGATGGATTGCCAACTGGCTCACTGACAGAACCCACACTGTGAAAGTAGCAGACTCCAAATCCAACTTCAGACCAGTTACAAGTGGAGAACCACAGGGTTCAGTCCTCGGTCCTCTCCTGTTTGGTATCTACTTCTCTGAAGTGCAGGCTAACACAGAAGGTTTTTGGCTAATGAAGTTCGCAGATGACTGCAAGCAAGGAGCCATAATCGAAACTACTAACGATGTGGACATCCTCACTGAGACAGATGCCTGGTGTCAAAGCCATGGCCTCAAGCTCAATGCCAAAAAGTGCATTGTCATCCCCTTTGGTAAAAACTCTGTACCCATGAACTACAACATAGGCGGTAGTATACTTAACACCGAAAGTGTGATAAGAGACCTTGGGACACAGGTGGACAGTTGTCTCTCCTTTGATAATCACATCTCCACAGTAGTCAGGAAATCCTTCTACGTGGCACACCTCATCGCAAAAGGTTTTTCATCTAGAAAAACAGAGGTCATTGTTCCCCTCTACTCGTCACTCATTAGACCCATTATAGAGTCCAATGCCCCTTTTGGTATGTACCACAGAAGACATTTCCAACAACTGGAAAGGCCGCAGAAATACCTCACAAAGAGGATTATCAGCCTCAAACAGATGCCCTACACAGACCGTCTCAAAAAACTCCAGCTGTACTCCATCGCATATCGCCTAGTCGTAGGTAATCTCTGCCTAACATACAAAGCTATGTCAAACCCATAGATGTTGGACATGCTCCACTTAAAGAAATCCAAATCCCTCCAAGCTATATGCTCTAGGGACCTAAACCTTGTCACCGCAATAAATAGAACATGCCGGAGGAATAGATTCCTGCCCCAGAGACTTCCCATAAACTACCTATCTATATCAAACAAAGCTCCTCATTAGCACTCTTCAAGAAAAATCTTGATGATTGGATGGGAAATAGGAAATTCACCCCAGGGATCACCTCTGTGGCTCTGCTCGACAGTGGCACAGGAAAATCATTCTCTTGGGTGGCAAAAGCCAGGTTACCTTTTTGGCTGGGCTTGTACAGGCCCCAGGGCCGATAGCCTTGTACCTATGAATCTATGAACCTATGAACCACCGTGTTTTCATTTCAAGACTTCTTCAGATAAAATTCTACATTAAATTGTTGCTTTTATATATAAAAAAACTCCACTATCAATTATACACTATCCAGTAATAGTCAAACACTCATGGTGCATGTGCTCAATGTGTCTATATTCCCTCAAAGAAAGTGTTTTCTGACAAGTAGGAACAGATTTATCAAAGGAACTTCCTTTTTTTAAGTGCAATAGTCAGGGGTTAGTGTATCTGGTTACTTGTGAATGCTGTAATGCAGTCTACTACATTACTGTCTTTCGGCTTTTCCCGGTTAGGGGTCGCCACAGCAGAACTCTGGTCCGCTAATGATTTGCAGTAGATTTTTACGTGCTGTCTTGCCGGACCTAATGCACAACCTTCAATGAAGGGACGCCCATTCACGCATGTCGACACACAGAAGACGCTCTAGCTGATAATCGAACGTGCAATGTCTAACTGTGAGGCGACAACGCATATTTGTAAAATAAAAAAAACCCTAAGGAGAAGAATATATAAACATTACTATAGTATAAAAACTAAGGATGCAAAAATTAGTTTATATAAGCATTTGAAAAGTTGTTCCAATGCCAAATATAATTTTTTTAAGATAGAAGTAGTCCCTTTTGATTTTTACGGGGGATCTTGGGAAAACAAGATTGAGTATCGTGAATTGTACTGGCAATTAATCCTGGAAGCTAACAGAAGCCCAGGACTTAATGAGAATTTAAGTATAAGTTAAGTGTTAAAAATGAGAGCTGCTAGATTGTAAATTAATTGGTATAGGACAAGATTTCTCTACGTTATTTTTTCTATTTATGTCCACCTGCATATTTGTACTTTGGCCACTAGATGGCAATAAAGAGAGATTAATATTGTGCTGTTTTAAATGTAGAAAAAGTTTTAAGTTTTTAATATACTTATATAACATTTTTTATATGTGGAAAGTTTTATGTGTATCAATCTTTAACATTTATAAGTTTTTCATTTCATATTTAGGATGCAGCATTTATTTATTTACAGCATCTTTTTATACAGTAAAAGTACTGTGATTATTTTTTTTTTAAATCTGGAACTTGTTTTAATGAGTGTTTGACTATTACTGGATGGTGTATAATTGATAGGTGGAGTTTTTTGATATATAAAGGCAACAATTTTATGTGGAATTTTATCTGAAGAAGTCTTGAAATGAAAACGCAGTGATTCAGTTAAATCGTTAATCTTTTTGCTGGCCTTTTAATAAATTGCTTATTTTGCACTGGACACACTGCTTCACAAGTGTTTTTGAATTTTACTGGTTTCCCTTTTGGGGTTGCACTGATTTCGTGGTTTTTTTTTGTGTTTATTCTCAGCAGGGCAGCTCATCTGCACACTATCTATGGCTAATAACAGAGAAGTAATGGGCCCTGACAACATCACTTAAAACCTGGCCTACCAGACACAGTTGGATCCATATGTCAACACAGCCTTGAAATAACCTATGTTCCCATAGAAGGGTGTACAGAAATATGCATCCTTCTGACTCAGGGGGGGGGGGCATCACCTGATGCATGGAGTTATATACTCATCCTCACTCTCCTCATCTGTGAGGTAGGCCAAGGAGTCATCATAGACCTTCTCTAAAAGGACACAGGTACTATCCTGACTGTGTACTAAACCCACGTTTGATTCATTCAAGCAAAATCATGTCTGTTACATCTGTTCACTGTCTGCATGATGACAACACTAACATCCTGTTTAACTTGACTTGGCCAAGGCATTTGACACAAATCAACAGTCAGGTATTACACAGAAATTGTCACAAGTGGCCATAAACACCTACATCACCAAGTGGGTAGACAATTGGAACACATACTTGATAGAGAAATATGTTGCAGTGTGTGATGTCACCTCTATCTAGAGTCCAGTGATATGTTCTGCATCTCAGGGCTCTATGGTAGGCCATTTCTAGTCCATTAAGTGTCAGATATCAAAACTGACTTACACATCCTTTCTCCAACCAGATTTGTGGAGGACTGCAAATTATGGACAATCACTGAATCCAAGTGTGGTATTGGTATAATGCAGACAGTATCAACACACACACACACACACACACACACACACACACACACACACACACACACACACACACACACACACACACACACACAAAGGATTGATACTACAGCTGTGGGGACATGAAAGATGAAGTAAATGCATGGGGGATAAGTTCCATTATGAACACGAATACACAAGATAATTACAATATGGACAACACACCCCTGTGAAGAGACCAAGTGGTTTGCACACCTGTCAGCTAGCCAGGATAGGTCATTATTTCTTATACATGTGTGACAGTGTCCCTCCTAAAAACTCCAGCAGATTTTACATTTTGAGGGAGGTGTGCTTGATTTCCCTCAGAGACTGCTGACAAATCATAATAGTTGTACAAGTGTGGTCTGGCAGAACCATCTATGATCACAAACATTCACATATGTTATGTGGAAGGCATGGGATTACTGGTGGTATAATTTTCTGATATTGTCCCTGATTGTGCATGGTTCTGGCTACTGTTGTCCATGGGCCTGTGACTATTTGTCCCACTTGGTTGAGACCTAATGTGACATCATAGTCATATTCAGGCAACTCATTTGCACAGCTTCACAATATGCACATAATCCCTATTGTATATGCCATCCCTGATATATATCCTGTCTATTGTTCATGTCAGGATGCTTATACACAAACTATCCTCTCCACTGATATGTCACCTTATGTGACAGTCACATAATATACAACTGTGCAGTCTATGCTGTATCATGTCAATATGTGACTATTGTTCCTGCTACAACTGTCTTCATTGATATGCCCTGTTCTGCTGTACATTACCATGTTTCACCTGTCCTCTTCCCCTGTGTTCATTCCTAAAATTCATTTGCATGTCCCTTTTCAATACACACGCTTCCCCTGGCTATTTAGTTATAATTCAGTCTATGTACTGTTACTGATCATTTACACAACTTTGATTCAGTTTGCCTAACACAGGTTTCCACATTACTCTGCAATGTATGCACTTTCATGTAATGTGTTGAAACTATATACGTTGCAATATAAATAACCCTGGTAATCACTGCAGCATTTATCACAATCTTGCTGATGTAGTTTGCCAGTAGGTAAACAGAATTGCATGACTACTGCTGTCTGTGTTACTATACATGGTTTCCTTCTGGCAACACTGCTGCTGACCATGAAATGGCACTTGTTTATGCTTAAACACGGTGTGCAGCATACATATGCAATTAGTGCTGCTGTTCACCCCGAAAACACGTAAACCCCATGTAGACTTTGCACTAACCCTATGTGGAGTTTATTGAACCTCCAGGTTGGTGATTTCTAATCGCAAAATTTTGGGGTACTTGGTACCATAGAGGTTACATAATATAGATGAAGAGAAAATATTTCCTCCAAGCATATGGAAAATGTGTTGAGGCACCTTAGAAGAACACTTAGCGTATTCACAGACTTATACCAAGTGAAAAGGAAAGGCAACATTGTGTAAGGTTCCTATAGTTGGGGCCCTTGAAGGCAACACAAAATGACTCAGTAAGACATTTTCCTCCTGCCAAAGAGGTTGACTGATAGGGCCTGACAGTGGTAGATGAATTTTTAAAATTGTCAGGAATAACCATGAGGGCAAATCACGAGTGATTAAACAAAAGCAGCTGTGGGAAAATCCTGCAGTGCTAACAACCAGTCATGACTTATTGCTAAATTATGATAAACATTCTAACCCTTCTGACAGAAGTTACTATGTGTTGCTGAAAATGCTAATGAATGGGGTTGTAGAGTGTTTAATCCAGATCTCATGGTGTCAAATATTTGGCTGGTAAAGCAGGAAACATTGTTTTCTGCTTACAAATGCTGTCATTGTCAAATTTAATGGAACAATGAAAACTACATTAGTAATGCTAGGGAAAGGAAAGGAAAGAATACAAAACAAAATATCAGTCAGCAATATGAACATTTAAATATTATTTAGTGGGATGAAATAGCAGAATTCTTTACTGGAAAAGCCATGTCTGGGATTCTGCTATTTTACATTATTTAATATATCTTATTCTGTAGCATTTAGTTACTGTCATCTTGTTGCCATAATTATTTCTTGTTTATATTTTGGATAGAAACAAATGTGCAATGAGCTATTATTATTATTAATTGTCAACTGAAAAATGAAGAACAAATAATTCAATTAAAAGAAGAGATTAGAATTTTTCTAGTTCCTTGGTGAGTATGCAAGTAATGGGAATTATTACATGAAGGTTAAAAGGTGAACTGCTAAGATTAAAGCTAAGCAAGTAAAAAAGGCAAAAAGAACAAGTGAAAATTTCTGTAAATTCACATTGACAGTTTTTCCCCTCTCTCTTTGCTTTGGTATTTGTTTTTCTTCAGTATGTAGCTAAAGTGAAAACACACCTAGAGCACAGTTTGTAGGTGAAACTGGACACATAGATAAACTTAAATATGTGACCATCAACAGGGAAACATAATGTGACCATCAAAAAGGAAACATGGCATGTTGCATGAAGAGTCTGCTAAGAAGGTCTGCCTGCATCAGGACAAATGATGCACTTTTAACTGTTGATCTGCTAGCTTTCTTTATGCTAGCCCAAAATTTTGCGTACTGCCTTTTTACCTTGTAAAATAAATGTTCATTTTTGCGATTAAGAAGCTGTCAGACTGATTTCTTTCAATACTGTACTCTCGCAACACACTTATATGCTTACATTATAAACACAAAAACATGTATGCAAATGTCTTTATGTGCATACTTGCAAAAGACCTTTTGTTCACATTATCTGCAGCACAGAAGCCTCTCAAACAGTAAACCTAGTAAGTCATTATGTAAATCCTTCACTAACTTTTTATTAGTCAGTTTTGAAGTAGTTTACATATTGTACATATCGTACACTGTTTGTACACTGCACTTTTGAAATGTGAAATCTGGTGAGATCTGTTATGGATGCTATTTGGGGATGCTGTTGAATAGAGGACACAGACAATAAATTATTAATGACACATATATGGGTTATATATATATATATATATATATATATATATATATATATATATATATATATATATCAACAAATGTAAACCTTGGCTCTAGATGATTGCCTTTGAAATGACACCCCGACCCCATGAGCAAAAATGGGAAAAAGAGGTTGTGGATGGATGGATGGATGGATGGATATCAACAAAGGCATTTATAAGATTTGTATAAAAAAATGGGCAATTGAGGATGCAATTAAATGGGTAAAGATATGATTTGAAAAGAGATTGCTGGGGTAAAACATATTCTTAAATTAAATTATGTGATAAATGTTCATACTTTTTTCCTGCAGACATGAAAATAATTCACTAAGTGATAAACTGTTAAAATTTCAAGCCACACAGCCAGCTATGCAGAATTGTTCAAAGACATTCTGCACAATCATGACAATAAATGTATAGCTGTTCCCACCAGAAATATTCCCAGAAGTTCAGAACTAACTCAAGAAACAAACCACCCTGGTGGAATCCAA
Source organism: Protopterus annectens (assembly GCF_019279795.1). Classification (NCBI taxonomy): domain Eukaryota; kingdom Metazoa; phylum Chordata; order Ceratodontiformes; family Protopteridae; genus Protopterus; species Protopterus annectens. Next base: position 1,151,088,893 of record NC_056728.1, read on the forward strand.
ACATAAACAGCTAGTACAACAAAAGGAAAAAAGTCGTACCCAAGTTTAGGAAGTGCTAAATCCAACATGATAACAGATGACTGCAAGCTGGGCACTGTCTTAAATTCCCCTAGTCATGTAAACATCCTCCAAGAGGGCCTTACCCAAACTAATGACTGGTGCCAGAAGCATGGCCTCAAACTAAATACCAAGAAATGCATCATTATCCCCTTTGGGGGAAATGTTATCCTCACTAATTATCACATTAATAACAATGTACTAAGCATGCAATCAGTTGTAAGGGACTTGGGCACTAGGGTTGATAGTAACCTGACTTTTGACCACCACGTTGCCTCCATTGTACAGAAGGATTTCTACATGTCCCACCTCATAAATAAGGGTATTTCATCCAGGAACAAGGTGGTCATAACATCCCTGTACTCCTCCCTTATCAGATCAATTTTTGAGTACAATGGCCCCTTCGGCATGTACCTTGCCAAGCACATGCAGCAGTTGGAGAGACCACAGAGGTTCCTAACCAAGAAAATCCAGTGTCTCAAACACCTATCCTATACAGATAGGCTAAAAGCCCTGGCCCTCTACTCAGTCTCATACAGACTGCTCAGAGGTCACCTGTGTCTGGCATGCAAGGCTATTTCACACCCAGCCTTAATGAGTTGCTGTATATCCGTAAGACAAACTCCACTCATGCAACCCACATGTAAGGCCTTAACCTGGTCTGTGACATTAATAGAACTTGTTGGTGGGACAGATTTGTATCCTAAAGACTCCCCCATCTGTGGAATAGGCTCCCTGTCCATGTCAAGCAGAGTACCTCACTAGCCTTCTTTAAGAGAATCTGGACGATTGGATGGGAAACAGAAAGTACACTCCTGGGATCCCACCTGTGTCCCTGCTGGACAGGGGAAACAGGTGATGACTTTGCGGGAACATGGGTGAAATTCTTGGCTAGGCTTATAAGTGTTTCTGAGCCAATAGCCTAGTATCATCCTATGAACCTATAAAAACACTCTCATCAATCTAAACAAACAATGAAGAGGGTAAATTAAGTCTACTAAATCCAGACTTGAGGTAAAGATCACCTCCCAGGCAAAGGACAACACAATACTTTCTTTAGCTGTGTCTAAAAACTCAAAGGCAGCACACAGCAGTGAGTAGACCTGCCTGTAAAAGGAACCACCTACATGGAGCCATACAAACAAAAGAAAGAATATAAGGTGAAGGATCAGATGAGAAGGCAAGAAATGTGGAAAATGCATAAATAGAGTTGCAAGTATAGAAAACTCCTGGAACAACCTCACGTTGATCAGGATCAAACACAGGAATGGTTAAGGAGAGGGAAATTCAAACCAAAAGATGAAAGATTAATATTGGCAGCCCAAGATAGTGGGCTGCGTACACGTTGGTTTACAAAGTCCATTAAACATGTGGGAGAAACAGACAAATGTAGGTTTTGTAAAACCTAATGGGAAACAGTCACTCACCTCATTGCTGGTTATGTCATACTAATGGCGGAAGGACTGTATACTGAAAGGCATAATAATGTGGCAAGACTGTTGTACTGGGGATTGTGCAAACATTATGGTATTGAAGTGGCTGAAAAACACTGGAAACATGAGCCACAAAGCATCATAGAAAAAGATGAAGTCTACATCACATGGGATCACCCATTGCCAACAGTTCAACAGATAGATGCTAGAAAACTGGATATAGTGGTCCATGAAAAGAAGACAAAAGTTGCACTGATTATTGAAATCGCCACACCCAGTGACTACAGTGTCTTATGTACACAGAGACACAAAGTCATAAAGTAACAGGATTTGTAGGCAGAAATGAGAGCAATTTGGAAGAAAGATACCCAGACAGATCCAACAGTAGAAGGAGCAATGGGTCATAAAAAAGACTCTACAATCATATTAGATATGTTACCAATACATGTAACTCCATACAAGTTGCAGAAGGAATCATTACTGGGCATATTGTGGGTGCTGTGAAGAGCACTTCAGGCTGACATCAAAGACTGAAAAAAACCTAATTGCATGAACTTTAATCCTACTTTGAGTTAGGAATGAGGTCCATTGGTAATAGAAATCCAAAAGATTTGGAGAAATTAAAAAAAGAGAGAAGCCATAGGATATAGCAAATCTGCTGGCTGACAAATTCAGCTCCAAAGCCATGGCTTAAAACTCAGTTCCAAGAAGTGCATAATAGTACCCTTTGGGAAGTCAGCCACCTTAGGAAATAACTTCATTGATATCACACCCTAAGAGTGGAACCAGTAATCAGGGGTTTCGCTCCGCATGTAGATAGTAACCTTACTTTTGACCAACATGTGTCTAAGGTAGTAAGGAAAGTAAGGAAATTATTCTTTGTTGCTCAACTTCTAAGCAAGGGCATGTAATCTAGGTTGAAGGAAGTAATCATTCCAGTGTATTTGGCCCTCAACAGGCTCATCATTGAGTACAGCACCCCATTCAGTATGTCCTTGGCGTGACACATGTAACAACTAGAATGTCCATAGAGGTTCCTCACAAAAAGGATAGGGTATAACAGCATGTGCTATGCAGACCACCTTAACGCCCTATCGTTATGCTTCATATGTCCTATGCAGACCACCTTAATGCCCTATCCTTATGCTTCATATGTCCTATGCAGACCACCTTAACGCCCTATCATTATGCTTCATATGTCCTATGCAGACCACCTTAACGCCCTATCATTATGCTTCATATGTCCTATGCAGACCACCTTAACGCCCTATCGTTATGCTTCATATGTCCTATGCAGACCACCTTAATGCCCTATCGTTATGCTTCATTAAATGCAGACTGTTGAGATGTGGTCTATGCCTGGTATACAAGGCATCTCTGGATGCCACTCTGATGGACCTTTTACATATCCACACGATGAATATCATCAGCATCAGTATTACTCAATCGAGGGATTGAAACTTCACTTGCAACATAAATAGGACATGTTGGAAGGAGGTGTCTCAGAGAATTCCCCTTCACTGGAACAAGCTTGCCATTCATGTAAAGCAGTACATTTCCCTTACCCTATTCAAGAGAAACCAGGACCAATGGATGGGAAATCAGAGTCTAGCACCTATGCCTCTATTGAACTGAGGCAGACAGGATACCTTGCTCTAAAACAACCACTAAGGCACCAAAACTTGTGGGATAAATTTGGGATATTTGGCTAGGCTTATAAAGGCCCCAGTGGATGTTAGCCTGCTATATACCTATGAACCTATTTCTGTTTTTGATTATTGATTGGATTGCTATTTTAGTATTTCAAATGGTTGATTTTTAACTGATTTTTTTTTTTTAAATAAAATCAGCTGTACTGTTTTCAGTACATAATATGGCATGTTCTACAGCCACCTGAGCTACCACTAATCAGGTAGGTGGGACCTTGGTTTACTGTTCCATGGGTACAGGACTCCACTTATGCTGCAAACCAATGTCTGCATTGCTACATAAATCCAGGCACTTATTGTGTATATTAAACCCACTTACTTTACAGATCTTAGCAACATGAAAGACAAACGCACTACTTGCTGGGTCACTGACACTGATAACTATTGTTTTGCGTGCTTACTTTGCAACTGGTTCCACAGACCTAATGAGTCATATGTCTTTCACGGCTACTTTCTATAGGTTATGTCTTGTCAGGTACACCTAAACCTTTCAGAAGGATAAGATCTCACACTTTATTAATCTGGTCCATCGAATATACTTCCTTACCCTTCTCACTCCTTTTATCTCGGTTTCTCCAAACAGGACTCCACGACATAACTATATTGATTTAACAATGTCCTCAGTGCATTATGTCATACTGCTAACTTACATATGAGATAAATGTTAGAAAAAGGACATAACCTGGGTGACTTAGAATGCTTTCTGTAATACTGTTCTTCTCAAATAGTGCATTGCAATGCTTGTCTTTTTCTTTTAACAAGAAACATCTTTATTGAATTATTACTTATGGCAAAGGCAATCGTACACTTATATAAATTAAAACAAACCATATAAACATATTTTCATTTGCAAATATTATACATCCCATATAAACTTCTTTTCAGTCATTGTCAATCAAACATTACATAGCTCATTCAATTCCTGCCTTCCCTTAAACCTCATTACTCCTCCAAAACATTATTCCGCATGTATTATTCCCACAATTCTCATCTTTTCTATGTGAATTTACTCCTGCCTTTTTCTAAAGATCCTACTTCCAGTTCTTTTATCACTTTTGTTATATTCAGTACTTCTAGTACAGCTAATTAAGTTTCAATTTTCTAGTAATTGCATTTTTGGCAGCCACTAGAATTAAACACCACAAGACCTTAGTATGTCTAGGCAATTCTGATTCCATATCACACCTCAAAAAATAATTTCCTCAGTTACACCAATTTGCTCACCCAGTATTTCTGACAGATTAGTCAGCATGGAAATTTTTAAGGTCTGCCAAGCCACTACACTCCCCAAAATATGTTCCATATTATCTCTTTCTTCCCCATCACACTTCAACATTTGCAATCTACCTGAAGAAAAATTATTTGGAATATGCTTGGGGTATAAAAATACCTATGCAAACACTTCCAAGAAAAACCCCTAAATCTTCTACATTTGTTGCATATTTGGAAGACATACATATGTCCTCCCATTGTTTCCTTGTGAATTGCTTATCCAGTCTCTCCTCCCAATCCCTTCTAACCTCCTCTGATTCCTATCGTTATCATGCAATATTTTGTATGCCCTACTAATTATCCCCTTTTTAACAGCAGCTTCTGTTCTACATTCTTCTAAAAACTCTGCCAGTGCTGGTCTTTTGTTTAGGATACCCCTATTCCTTTATCTTTGCTTATACTGTGATATCAATCCTTGCTAGAGAAGGTAGTCTCTAGCCTGCAGTCCAAATGTATTCTTGGCCTCTTCCCATTTTATTACATTTCTGTCTCTCTAATTATTTGCTCCCAGTACCTTGGTTCTTTTGCTAGTTCTCCCCAGTAAATTCCAGACATCTCTTGCCTAATCTCTGTACCCCTAATTGCAGTCATTCCTACTGGCAGAATCTCCTGTATCCATTCCTGTGTTGGCTTAATTCTTAGAGTACTTTCTGATACTTTATGAATATAATATTCTCTATGGTTATTGTTATTCCCCTTAAGGATCTGCATTCAAAATCCAGGTTCTCCTTATTTCTTGAACTTCCACCTGTTTCATCATCATCCCTTTCCACTTCAAATTGTAGCTTTTGTGCTTGTGCTATGTATAAAAGCCTTAACTGCACAGCTCTGAAATACCCCTTTAAATTAGATAATCCCAAACTACCTTGCTCTATTAGAAGAATCATCGTATCCCACTTGACTCTTGCCTCCTTCTCCTACCAGATAAAATCCTTCAACTCTTTATTACTTGCTACCCATAACTTCTCCTCTGGTTGATAAAAATATCCCCGACTTGTGTATAAAACTAAAGGGACTAAAAACACTTTCACTGCTTGCATCTTACTATCCATAGCCATGAAACAGAGCGTCCAGTTTCTCAGTTTTTGTATTATCTTCGCTTACTCTTTTTCCACATACCCTTAAATGCCATAGCAGAATCCTTTTTAACCACAGTCGTAAGTATTTCATTTTATCCTGTCCCCATAAATATGGCTATTGTTGAAACAATTCATGTGTGGGTACATAGTTTACAGCTATTGCCTTTGCTTTATCTGCATTAATTTTGTATCCTGGAAAGACTTGAAACTGTCTCAGAATGTTCCACAATGCTGAAATATCCTTTTCTGGTTTTATCAGCTACTGAATAATGTCATCTGCAAATAAAGCCACATTTTCTTGATTACAATACCAATTATATCCTCATATTTCTGAGTCCCTTATTTTCTTTGCCAGTGGTTCTAAATATAACACAGTTAACAAAGGGGAAAGAGAATGCCCCTGCCTGGTTCCTCAGAAGTTATTGGACAGGAACCACCCCCACTTTAAATTTTGCCTCAGATGTCTCACATATTCTCCTAATTAACCATATTATTGTATCAGGGAATGCAAATGCTTCCATTGCCCTACAAATAAAATCCCAGCTTACTCTCTTGAATGCTTTCTCATAGGTTCATAAGTAGGCACTAGGCTATTGGCCCTAGGGCATATATAAGCCTAGCCAAAAAGGTACCCTGGTTTTCGCCACCCAAGAAAATTATTTTCCTGTGCCCCTATTGAGCAGAGCCACAGAAGTGATCCCCGGGGTGAATTTCCTATCTCCCATCCACTCATCAAGATTTTTCTTGAAGAGTGCTAATGAGGAGCTTTGTTTGATATAGATAGGTAGATTGTTCCAGAGTATGGGAAGTCTCTGGGACAGGAATCTATTCCTCCAGCATGTTCTGTTTATTGTGGTGACAAGGTTTAGGTCCCTAGAGCATGTAGCTCAGAGGGATTGGGATTTCTTTAAGTGCAGCATGTCTAACAGCTCTGAGTTTGCCATAGCTTTGTATGTTAGGCAGAGATTGCCTCTGAGTAGACGATATGCAACTGAGTAAAGCTGGAGTTTTTTGAAACGGTCTGCATAGGGCATCTGTTTGAGGCCAATAATCCTCTTTGTGAGGTATTTCTGCAGCCTTTCTAGTTGGTGTAGATGTCTTGAGAGGTACATACCAAAAGGGGCATTGTACTCTATAATGGCTCTAATGAGAGACGAGTAGAGGGGAACAATGACCTCTTTTTTTCCTGGATGAGAAACCTTTTATGATGAGGTGTGTCATGCAGATGGATTTCCTGACTACTGCGGCGATGTGATTATCAAAGAAGAGACTACTGTCCACCTGTGTCCCAAGGTCTCTTATCACACTTTCGGTGTTAAGTAGACTACCGCCTATATGGTAGTTCATGGGTACAGAGTTTTTACCAAAAGGGATGACAATGCACTTTTTGGCATTGAGCTTGAGGTCATGGCTTTGACACCAGGCATCTGTCTCAGTGAAGCCCTTTTGTAGGATGTCCACATCGTTAGGAGTTTCGATTATGGCTCCTAATTTGCAGTCATCTGCGAACTTCATTAGCCAAAGACCTTCTGTGTTAGCCTGTACTTCTGAGAAGCAGATACCAAACAGGAGAGGACCGAGGACTGAGCCCTGTGGTACTCCACTTGTCACTGGTCTGAAGTCGGATTTGGAGTCTGCTACTTTAGCAGTGTGTGTTCTGTCAGTGAGCCAGTTGGCAACCCATTTTGTCACATAGGGATTTATACCTAGTTTAGTGAGTTTATCTATAATTCCAGATTGGGGGATGGTGTTGAAAGCCTTGACGAGATCTAAATAGGCTGTGTGAACCACCTTACCCTCATCTACGGCTTTGGTGACCGCTTCAAAGAAGTCTATCAGGTTTAGGAGACATGCTCTGCCTTTTGCAAACCTGAACTGGGTGGGGTCCAGACTTTGGAGATTACCAATGTCATTGTTTATAAGTTCATTGATGATACTTTCCATAGCCTTGCAGACCAGGCTCATCAGGCTAATGGGGCAGTAGTTCGCAGGGTCCGTGGTGGCTCCCCCTTTGTGGAGTGAGATAACCATCACTGTATGCCATTTAGTGGGCACAAAGCCTGAGGTAAGGCTATGATTGAACATGGTACTTAGGTGGGGTGCCAGTTCATTATGTAGTTCATGTGGAACACAGCCTGGGATGTTGTCAGGTCCCATGGATGCTGTGTTCTTGGCTTTGGAGAGTGTGGCTTTTACCTGTGCAACTGTAATTACAGGAACTTTCCATTCTTCCAGTATAGAGATGGGCCCTTCAGGGGGTGAGAGGGGGGTAAAGTTAGCACTGAACCTATCTGCCAGGATGTTGGCAATATCAGTTGGTGCTGTATATTTAGTGCCATTGTGCTGTAACTCAGAGCAGATCTGAGTGTTACCATTTAGATTCTTGACACAGCTATAGAATGCTTTGTGGTTGTCTTTAGAATCAGTGGCAATTTTGTTTTCGTAACTAGCTTTGGAGGATTTTATGAGGGATCTCAGCTTTTTACTGAAGCTGACCAGGGAGTTCCTCCAATCATGGGATTTTACTCTTCTTTGCAACAGTTTCTTTCTTCTGTTGTAGAGTTTGTTTATGGCAGGGGACCACCAGATTGTCTTCCTTTTTTTGGAGGATAGCGTCTTGGTTCTATTAGGGATTGCACAATCCATGCACTTGTGTAAATGCTTATAAAGTACATTTGTGTAGGATTCAGCAGTCGTACTTCTATTATCCATCTGCATGGGTGTTGTGAAGTTTGCCACTTCTTTCCTAAGAAGAGTGAAGTTGGCTTTAGAGAAATTTTTTACAGTGGTTTTCCTAATAGGGTTGGGGCAGGATGTGGATCTCTAGGGTGATTAGCTTGTGGTCGGATCTGACCAATGAGGAATTGACCTCTGTTGTGAAACACTGGTTGCCCATGTTGGTAATGACCAGGTCTGGGATATTGCTGCCCCTGTTGGGGGTGTGGATAAGTTGATCCAAGGCGTTGGAATTTATGAATTCCAGAAAACGTGGATCAATACCCACCAACACAGAGATATTTTCTTACATTCTGCTTCCCTCTGGATCATCATTGTTCTGTTAATGTTGTCAGAGTGCAATGCTTGTCTTGTAAGTATTTTGGAGTCCTGCTTATTTAAACTTTGCTGATTTCTAAAATTTCCTGGTCTTAACTGCTATAGCTCATATGCATACTCTTATAATATTTGCATCAGTTATGCCTTGATATTCTAATCTGATATCATATATACTTGTGAATTTTTGTATCAATATCTCTTACTAAATATGAAGTAAATTATGACACTTTTGTACCAAATAAATCAATGAAAATATAATCATAATTGCTAATTTGTTTTTTGCGGTCTCTAAAACTGCATCTGTACTGCCTCATTCTTATCCTAGTCAGTCTTATATATTGCCTTTTATCTAAATACAGCCAAATTAAAAAAAAAAAATCTAATTATTCCGAGCAATGTTATCTGAAGTTCTACAAATCTCTCTTTCTGACTCTCTCTCGTTCTCTTCATACACATACAGATTTAACAGCAGCACTGAGGATTATGGATGACGATGCACTCTGTCTTATTAGAAAAGCACAGAAGCTAAAATGCCTCAGCTGTTTTATTTTCTTCTGTGTATAAATTAACTGTGTTTAATGGCTTCTCTTCTGAATTGTTGTTAATACCAGATTACCAATGCAGAAACAAATAAATGGTTTGTGACAATTACTTTCTGATATGCAAGACTAGCATTAAACATCACATACAACCATTTGCATTCTACATTAATTTTCAAACCAAGCAGCAGATGCAGAGGAAACATTAGTACAATCTGCTTGTTCTGGTTTTTGAATTCAGATTCCTTAAGGAGTTTCTATGAGGTTCTTCATTCCAGATGTTCTGGCTACACTGTTAGTCATTTTCTGCAGATGTGCTTCTCTGAAATGCAGACAGAGAAATGCCAGACTATATTAAAACAATTCAGATGTGCACCGTCACAACTAGCAATCAGCTATTTATTCAACATTAAATTAAGTTAGCAATCATGAAACCAGCACAGAAGTTCATTTTACTGCACGGATATTTGAAAGAAATGTCCTTATAATATGATGTCATTGCTTTTATATTACAGCCAAAGCTTGTGCGGCAACAATTTCAGTGGCAAGAATAATAACCTTTATAACAATGCTTAGGGAGGGAATACAGTTAAACTGGCATAAATTTCTCTGTTTGCTTCTTGGTTCAACATATGTAGGTCAGTGTTGTGGTGTCTGGTAAAATAAATATGAAACTAAGTCCAACTGTGTCTTAATTTCATTGGTAAGCTTTAACGTGAAATTCTGTCTGCCATTACAAATCTACCTAGTAGATAAAGGGGTCAATTTATTAGTTAAAGAGCTAGATTTATACTGCAAATGCAAATACTGATTACCAGCTTCATGACTTGATATGTACTTTAAGTCCTGTATCTGCCATAAATGTCAGAGAAATGTACCCATTAACTTTGACTTGTGCATTTGCATTTACTTACCCATCTGCTACTTCACATTTCCCCGCAAGTCCATGCTTTAAGCACTGTGTTAAGTAACTCTTCTACTTGCACTCTGTTCTCTTGTGTGCTCTTAATCTGTTTGAATTCTAATATCAGTGGCTTGGACAGTCATATATCAAACCTGAATTGTGTTGAGACAGATTTTAAATGTCTTATCGCATTCCTCAGATTTGCATTCTCAGACTGGAGTTTCTACATAGGACAGGAGGTAATTATTGGGTAAATATATATTCAGATTAGGTCTGCCAGATTTCAAGTTACGACTTTGTTTTGCTGCAATTAATTCCCATTTGGATTCTAGATGCAATTTATTTTGGAAATATAAAAAAGGTGGTATGTTTTCTCTCCTGAAAATATTTTTCTGTGCAAACAAAAGCCAAGAACCACATCACAGAGGAAACCTATCTACAGTTGTGTACTGCAGTAAAACATTTTCAGAACATCTATTAAAAGTGCTTTATACAGCAGTACAGACCCTTACCTACACTATGATTTTAGTGATACAACATGCCTATGTCCATTTACAGACACGGCTCTTATCACATTAGTATTGTTGTTTGTATTGCCTTGCTTATAATATTTGTCCATAACCATCTAACTTATTGTCACTTATTAAATGAAAACAAATGAATAATACAGTGCACCTTTGTTAGTTCACATCTTTATAACCCACTTTCCTTTAATTTAAGCAGGTTTACTGGGCAGCTGTTAATGATCATGAGTTGCTACCCCTCCCAAAAAAAATCAATAAATAAATAATAGTAATAATTAAAGATGCTCTATTGTATGCGTGAACTATGCATTGTATTTAAAGGCTTAAGCTTTAATTAGCAGAGCACAGTATACTGATGATTTTTATTTTCACAAATAGTCAAAGAAGCAGAATCAGTCTAATACTGTGTAGCCAAACTGGCCGAGCAATAGAGTAGATTAATATTGTGCTATCAAAGAAAAATATTGCAGCATACATCAGAAAACCTTTCTCAGCTGTGATGCATTTTCTAAAGTTCAAACCACAAATAATAAAACTATCACCTATTTTCTGGCTAATGGTAGCAATCTCTTTCTGTCCATTTGTAAGGGATGCAGAAAATGTACCCATAATGAATTAACTGATGTTTTATGCCATATAGAACATGAAGAAATGAAAATTTTCCACTAAGATATCAGGAAAGGTCAACACACTAAATCCTACTTGGTAAAAAGTGGGCCCTGGGTTAATTGCTTCCTATACATTAACAAAACTTATTTAGGTATAGAGTGTCATCAGCATTTTAATCCTAGCTGCCGATATTTGTCCTAATGGCTAGCTGTTGTGTAAATATTGTTTTGTTTGTGTGCATGTGTATGCGTGTTTGCATGTGTACACGTGCATGCATGCGTACTGGTGTGTGTGTGTGTGTGTGTGTGTGTGTGTGTGTGTGTGTGTGTGTGTGTGTGTGTGTGTGTGTGTGTGTTAGATACACTGCCAAACACATGAAATTCATTTTATTGTTAATTGGTTTCTTTTGTCTCCTACAAGCTATTAACAGAGTCAATGGCAAAAATAAACCTGCACACACAATACTTGTTTCAACTTTTTCAACATTAAAAAGCAGAGTAACTATAGAAATTGCACTTTTGCAGAAATAGTTCCAAGGATGTGGAATGCTAAGCAAGTTTCTTAACAAAATAACCTCAAAACAGCTCCACTAATAATGTGATCAGTGAACACCACAGCAAGAGTATTGGGGTCCACTGCTGACAGTACATACATTTAACATTGTGTACTTGGCACCTTACAATTCACATCAGAATACAGATTCATGCCACTTTATTCAATAGACTATAGACTGTTACAAATAAAAAATGGTATGATAGAATGACTAAAAAATGCAACACATTCATTTCCATATCGGTATATCCACTACACATATGGTTGTTAAACTGTTTGGGTAAACCAAATGCATAGTGGATATTTTTCATTTTACCTCAGTATGCCACTGCTGGGATACCCTGACTGTCACAAGCTTCCTTTCCTTTACTCATATAACATTTTCTACAGGTGTACAACAGGTATTCATAGGTGTTTGTGTAATATGCTAATCATAACTGTTCATTTCCTCAGATTTTAACAACATGACAGAGCCTTTTGTGATAGTCTGAGGTACTGATTATTACAGCTACCAGTACTGCTTAGGAGTAATATGTTACCATAGTGTTACAGTTAACTTGTGTGCACAGTAACTCATTACTAATATGTTACCATAGAGTTACAGTTAACTTGTGTGCACAGTAACTCATTACTAATATGTTACCATAGTGTTACAGTTAACTTGTGTGCATAGTAACTCATTACTAATATGTTACCATAGTGTTACAGTTAACTTGTGTGCACAGTAACTCATAACTAATATGTTACCATAGTGTTACAGTTAACTTGTGTGCACAGTAACTCATTACTAATATGTTACCATAGTGTTACAGTTAACTTGTGTGCACAGTAACTCATTACTAATATGTTACCATAGTGTTACAGTTAATTTGTGTGCACAGTAACTCATTACTAATATGTTACCATAGTGTTACAGTTAACATGTGTGCACAGTAAGTCATTACTAATATGTTACCATAGTGTTACAGTTAATTGCGTGCATAGTAACTCATTACTAATATGTTACCATAGTGTTACAGTTAATTGTGTGCACAGTAACTCATTACTAATATGTTACCATAGTATTACAGTTAACTTGTGTGCACAGTAACTCATTACTAATAGGTTCATAGGTTCATACTAGGGTATCTGCCCAAGGGCATTTATAAGCCTAGCCCCTAGTTATGTGGCTTTCGCCACCCCTTTAGTTTGAATAAAACTCTGCCTATTATTTTGCTGTGCCTCTGTCAAGCAGTGACACTGAAGTAATCCCTGTGGTATATCTGCGATCTCCCATCCATTGGTCAAGATTCCTCTTGAACAAGGCCAGCGAGGTGCTCTGCTTCACATGCACCGGGATTTTGTTCCACAGCACAGGGGGTCTCTGGGTGATGAATCTGTCCCTCCAGCACGTTCTATTTATAACCGTGTCAAGATTTAAGTCTCCCGCCCTTGTGGTTTTGAGGGATCTGGATTTTTTGAGGTGAAGCATATTCATCAAATCTGGGTTTGACATGGCCTTATATGTCAGGCACAGGTCACCTCTGAGCAAGCGGTATGAGATTGAATAGAGCTGGAGTTCTTTCAGTCGGGCAGCATAAGACATATTTTTGAGACCCTTTATCCTTTTGGTGAGGAACTTTTGGGGCCTTTCCAGCTGCTGCAGGTGTCGGGTCAGATACATTCCAAATGGGGCATTGTACTCAATCATAGGTCTAATGAGTGATGAGTACAGGGGGACTATGACCTCCCTTGATCTAGATGTGAATCCCTTCATGATCAGGTGGGCAATGTAGAAGGTTTTCCTAACTACTTTAGCAACATGAGTGTCAAACGAAAGGCTACTGTCAATCTGGGTCCCCAGATCCCTGGTGACTTCTTCTGTGCTCAGTGGATTGCCACTTATATGGTAGCTAGGGGTAACCTTGTTTTTCACGAAGGGTATGACTATGCATTTCTTGGCGTTTAACTTTAGGCCATGGCTCTGGCACCAGTTATCCATTTCTGTGAGGCCCTTCTGAAGGTGTTTTCGACTATGGCGCCCAGTTTGCAGTCATCTGCAAACTTTGTCAGCCATAACCCTCCTGTGTTTGCTTGTACTTCGGAAAAGTAGATGCCGAACAGGAGTGGACCCAGGACTGAGCCCTGTGGGACGCCACTTGTGACAGGCTTTGAGTCTGACATGGCTCCAGCAACTCTGACCCTGTGGGTTCTGTCACTTAGCCAGTTTGCAACCCATCTTGTAATGTATGGGTTTACATTCAAGCTGATGAGTTTTTCGATGATACCTGAGTGAGGTATTGTGTCGAAGGCCTTTGCCAGGTCGAGGTAGGCTGTATGGACTGCCTTTCCCTCATCAATGGCCTTGGTGACTGTTTCGAAAAAGTCAACCAAGTTTAAAAGGCATGATCTGCCTTTGACAAAGCCAAACTGGGTTGGATCCAAAGTCTGCAAGTTCCCTATGTCTTTATGAGTTCCATTATGATCCTCTCCATGGCTTTGCAGATGTTACCATAGTGTTACAGTTAACTTTTGTGCACAGTAACTCATTACTAATATGTTACCATATTGTTAGTAACTTGTGTGCACAGTAACTGATTACTAATATGTTACCATAGTGTTACAGTTAACTTTTGTGCACAGTAACTCATTACTAATATGTTACCATGGTGTTACAATTAATTGTGTGCACTGTAACTCATTACTAATATGTTACCATAGTGTTACAGTTAATTGCGTGCACAGTAACTCATTACTAATATGTTACCATAGTGTTACAGTTAATTGTGTGCACAGTAACTCATTACTAATATGTTACCATAGTATTACAGTTAACTTGTGTGCACAGTAACTCATTACTGATATGTTACCATATTGTTAGTAACTTGTGTGCACAGTAACTCAATACTAATATATTACCATAGTGTTACAGTTAACTTTTGTGCACAGTAACTCATTACTAATATGTTACCATGGTGTTACAGTTAATTGTGTGCACTGTAACTCATTACTAATATGTTACCATAGTGTTACAGTTAACTTGTGTGCACAGTAATTCATTACTAATATGTTACCATAGTGTTACACTCAATTGTGTGCACAGTAACTCATTACTAATATGTTGCCATAGTGTTACAGTTAACTTGTGTGCACAGTAAGTCATTACTAATATGCGTCAACCAATAGTCATTGCATTACACTCTTCGGTATTGCACACACAGAAAGGCATGCTGCTTAGACTAATACATATTAGCAGATAGTAGCTTTACGTACAACCAGGCATGACTGTGCTGTAGTCTACTCTGTCTGCAGTACTCCAGATATGATATACCCTAAAAGCCCAAAATTTCAGTAACACTGCTTATCTCTCACTCTGACAATATGTCTTGCATCATACACATTTCTCTGCAGGACTTTTTTTTCTTGTTTGTAAATCTGTGGTGTGTGATATGATGAGCTCCAAGGAAATGTGGCTTGCTTTTAGCCCCCCTGTCTGTGTTACCATAGTTATATAGCATCACTCAAGTATTTATCCACAGGCCAGGCTCACTACTTGGTATGGACTGATGAAGATGGGGTGTAGATGAAGAGCGAGATTGGGAACCAACATTGCTACTCACAGGGGATGGCTTGTTATATTAGCATCATTCAGAAGAGCATTGTGAGCTGTTAGGCATGAGCATCTCTTTTGTTGAGTCCAAATTCCTCCAAAAATGTTACTGAACATTCACCTGCTTTTACTATCGCTCATGGGTCTTGGCATCTCTGTGACTTAAGGAATGGCCTGCCTCATACCAGCATGTTATCCCCATGTCTCCTCTGAAGAGGGGTAAGCGGGGTCATCATTCCTCCGATCCCCCAACAGCACTTACATTTGCTCAGAAGAAACCTGCCTGAGTCATAGCAAATGCATTATTTCTCTATATCAAGCTGGTTTTCTTTGTAAGACTTTTGGATTTTGGCACACACTTTTTAGACTCAGCAAGGATTGGCTGATTTGGGTGGTGTATGCTATCAGTCCCCAAAATTCTAAAACATTGCAAGCTACAGTTACATTACTGATACATAGTGCTGGATAGCAAAACATGGTAGCTGATAGTCATATAAGTCTGTAGCCTTCTGAAATTATCACATATATGGGATTACCTTGACTTGGATAAATAGCAAAGGTGCCAAATACCAAGGTATGTTGTATCATCTTCTATGTCTCTGCTAAATAATGACTATTTCCAGCCTGCCTGTTTAAATTGAAAAAGTGACAACAGCATCAGTAACGTTCATCCACAGACAGCCCCTGCACCCAGCAGTTAAAGCTAATGTTATTGACTGTATACACCTCAGATATCAGAATGTAATAAAATAAAATAATTGGCTACAGTAATTTTAACACCTACCCCACCAACACCCATCTTCCCTCACACATAACACACACACATACATATACGCATGCACACACACACACACACACACACACACACACACACACACACACACACACACACACACACACACACACACACACACACACACACACACTCAAAGAATAAAGGACCAAAATCAGGGACAGATATAAGTCCATAGGTTCATAGCTGTTTACTAGGCTAACAACCACAAGGGCTCTTTTAAGCCTAGCCATTCATCTCAAATCTCTGACAATTTCTAATACCATTGATAAATGTAAACAGGGGTTTGGGAGATGAACAAATTACCAATTGGTTGCCTGTGTCCATTAGAGACATAAGTGCCAAATCAGGGATGAATTTCCTGTTTCCCATCCAATTGTCCAAGTTGCACTTGAATTGGGTTAAAGAGGGACTCTGCTTCACATGGATGGGGAGCCTGTTCCAGAGATAGGGTAGTCTCTGGAATACATACCTGTCTCTCCAGCAGGTCCTATTTACATGACAGGCATGAAAGGCAAGGTTTACGTCTTTAGAATGGTTAATTCTGGTGCTGTTAGTTTTGTGGATATGCAGAAGGTCCATCAGAGTGGGGTCTGACAATGCGCTGTATTCCAGGCATAGATCACCCCTCAAAAGCCTGTAGGAGACAGAATGCAGGGATAGGGCCTTGAGGTGGATTGCACAGGACATTTTACTTATGCCCTGTATTCTTTTAGTGAGGAACTTCTGCGGACATTCCATTTGTTGGATTTGCCTGGTTAGGTACATACAAAAGGGGGCATTGTACTCAATCATAGGCTCATACTAAGCTAACTGCTCTTGCAAGCCATTTTAAGCCTAGCCAATTATCCCTTGTGAGACTCAAACCCTGCACCTTGTATTTGTAAGGCAAACACCTTACAAAAGGGGGCATTGTACTCAATCATAGGTTAGTACTAAGCTAACTGCTCTTGCAAGCCATTTTAAGCCTAGCCAATTATCCCTTGTGAGACTCAAACCCTGCACCTTGTATTTGTAAGGCAAACACCTTAACCATTAGGCCACCCTCCCAACCCTCTGATGAATGTCAAATACAGTGGAACAATGACTTCCTTGGACTTAGATGCCATACCTTTGTTTATAAGTTGTGCAACATATAATGATTTCCTCACCACTGTAGACATATGATGAGCAAAGGCTATGTGTGTCCCTAAGTCCTTGACTACTGGGTCAACTCTAAGGGGTGTGTTGTCAATATGATAGTTACCAGGGATGGATGACTCCCCAGTGGATACTATTTATGCATTTCTTGGCATTTAGTTTTAGTGCATGACTCTGACACCAGTTGTTTGTCTCTGTCAGCTCCTCCTGGAGAACATTTGTGTCAGTGTGAGATTCAATGACAGCTCCTAATTTGCAATCATCTGAAAATTTAGTTAGCCAGAAACCACTGTCACTGGCCTTGACGTAGAGAAGTAAATGCCAAAAAGGAGCAGTCCAAGGATTGATCCCTGAGGGACTCCACTTGTGATTGGCCTCTTTGTAGTGGTGGACTTCCCAATTTTAACTTTCTGGGTCTTGTCTGTGAGCCATCCACAAGGTGACGTATGTGTTTGTACCTAACCTTCTGAGTCCATCAACAATGTCTGAGTGGGATATTGTGTTAAATGTTTTGTCCAGGTCAAGGCAGGCAGTGTGAATCATTTCTCCCTGATCCATTGCTTTAGTTACCTTCTCAAAGCAGTCCACCAGGCTGAGTAGGCCTGATTTTCCCTTCATGAAACCAAAATGGGTTGGCTCCAGTATCTGGCTGTTTATTATATCTTTATTGATAATTTCCAAGATAAGTCTTTCCATGGCTTTACACATAAGACTAGTGAGACTTGTGGGTCTGTGGTTTCCAGGGTCTGTAGATGGCCCACCTTTGTGCAGAGGGATGACTGTTGCTGTTCTCCATTCATGAGGCATGAAGCCTATTTTGTGGCTACAGTTAAATAGTAATTCCAGAGGCCCTGATAGGTCATGTTTCATGCTATTTAGAAAGCATCTTGGGATAGTGTCTGGGCCCATTGATGCAGTGCTCTTGGTCTTACAAAGAGCATTAAGGACCTATTCCCTAGTGATAGTAGGGTGAGTTATATTTGATGGTGAGTGAAGGCTGAGGGGGAGAGAGGGATAAAGCTGAAGCTGAAATTATCAGCCAGGAGGTTTACTGTATCTTCTGGCTCATTATAGGTGGATCCATTTACAATGAGCTTTGCACACAATTGTGTATTGCCTTTGAGGTTGCAGTCATAGCTAAATAATGGTTTTTGGTTGTCCTTGGCCTGGGTAGCCAAACATACCTCAAATTTGGCTTTGGTAGACTTTATTTGTCTTCTGAGTTGTTTGTTTAGTTTGATGAGAGTCCTTTTATCCTGCTGGGTGGTGCACCTCCTAATTTTTGTCATGATTTTATTCCTTCTGTTATACAGCCTATTGATTTTCTGATTCGACCAGGGTTGCTTGTTTTTTGAGTTAGTCTTGTACTTCTTCCTGGTGGGTACAGCCGCCTCTTTGCAGCTATTAACTTGCTTGTATAGGATTTCTGTAAACAGTTCTGCATAGGCAGCAGTGTTCTTAGGGTTTATGGGGACTTGAAATTTTGCCAGGTTATCACTTAATAGCAGGAGGTTAGCCTTAGAGTAGTTCCTGAATATTCCAGGTTTAGGGGGTTCAGGTTTTATTTTTACTTCAAAGGAGACCATTTTGTGGTCTGCCCTTACCAGGGAAGACATTACAGTAGGGGGTGTGCAGCACTCTCCCATATTAGTGAGGACCAGATCCAGTATGGTTGCACCCCTGGTTGGTGTATTGACTATCTCATTCAGGGAGTTTGTGTTTATAAAATCTAGGAATCTCTGTGCCTGTAAGTTTGGTGTCATATAGGATTCAAAGTTAATAGTTAGGTAATTAAATTCACCCATGAATATGGTATATGGTTGGATAATTAGTGTTTCTAATAAGTTTAAATACATGGTATGGGTTTCCTGGGCCATGGTGGGGGGGGGGGGTTATAGCTTGCAAGGAAGTGGTATTGGATTTTGCCTATGGTGATTTGAACATGGAGCAGTTCAAATGCATTGTCCTGTTTAGCCAGCCTTGAAGTGTATTTATTTTTGATGTAAATAGAGACACCTCCACCTTTAGTCCCTGCCTATGAGGTAACTGGCCTACATGTGTGGAAGGCATTATAACCTTGCACTGTTGGTGTGCTTTCCATGGCTTTAAACTATGACTCAGTGACTGCAAAGATGTCAGCATTTTCTAGGGTGAAGAGAGCTTCTAGGGAGTGGAGTTTTTTTGTTTAGAGTCCTAGCATTCAGCAATAATACCATTAGATTTTCTTGGTTTTGATTTGCTATGTCAGAAGTACTTTCAGTTTGGCATTGCCTAAAAAGGCACTATGGGGAAAGACAATGTTTTAGCTAATATTTGAAAGCTTAGAGGAGAGAGGTGCAGACCATTCCTGGCAAAGCAGTGTGGTCTACTGACCATCTTTTTCCATGCTGACATATATTGCACCCGCTTAGAATGATACCAGAAACTAATCCAATTATTAAAGTCAATCATCTTTTGCTAATATTGTGGCATCATCCTTGGAGAAGGTAAAATTTCTTCAATACTTAGTTGCCAACTAGCCTGTACTGACAAGCACTGTCCCCATAGTTGGAAACTGGATACTCCTGACATTGACTATGAAATTTCAATCATGTAGGAAAAATGTCACTCAAGGTGTACAGAACACTGCCAAACACTTGAGGGAAAATTAATATGTAGACCCTGAAAATTTAAGGATGAAATGTTTAGCATTGCCTTTATATACTTAGAAAGTTGCTACAATAACAACATTCTTTGCATTAGCATGCTTTTCATAGGTTCATAGGTTCATAGGTAGGTACTAGGCTATCGGCCCTAGGACCTATACAAGCCTAGCCATAATGATTCCCTGGCTATTGCTTCCCACAAATATTTACTTTCCTGGACCCTTGTCTAGCAGGGCTACTCATGTGATCCCCGGAGTGAATTTCCTATCTTCCATCCAATCGTCAAGGTTCCTCTTGAGGAGGGCCATTGAGGCACTCTGCCTGACATGTATGGGCAGCTTATTTCAGAGAATGGGGAGTCTCTGGGTTAGGAGCACGTGGCTCGGAGGGACTGGGATTTCTCTAAGTGTAGCATGTCCAACAACTCTGGGTTTGACATGGCCTTGTATGTTAGACAGAGATCGCCTTTGAGTAGGTGATATGCAACAGAGTATAGCTGGAGTTTCTTTAGATGGTCAGCATAAGGCATCTGCTTTAGGCCTGTGATTCTTTTTGTGAGGTATTTATGCAGCCTTTCTTGTTGTTGCAGATGTCTTGTGAGGTACATACCAAATGGGTCACTGTATTCTATAATGAGTCTAATGAGGGGTGAGTACAGAGGGACAATGACCTCCTTTTTTCTGGATGAAAAGCCCTTAGTGATGAGGTGTGCCATGTAGAAGGATTTTCTAACTGTTGTGGCTATGTGTTTATCAAAGGTGAGACCACTGTCCACCTATGTCCCTAGGTCTCTTATCACACTTTCGGTGTTTAGTGTACTGCCACCTATGTGGTAGTTCACAGGTAGGTGTTTTTTTCCCAAAGGGGATAACTATACATTTTTTGCCATTTAGCTTGTGTCCATGGCTCTGACACCAGGCATCTGTTTCGGTAAGGCCCTTTTGCAGAATATCCACATCATTTGGGGATTCAATAATGGCTCCCAGCTTGCAGTCATCTGCAAACTTTGTAAGCCAGGTCCCTTAGTGTTGACCTGTACTTCAGAGAAGTAGATGCCAAACAAGAGTGGTCCCGGGACCGATCCCTGCGGTACTCCACTTGTCACTTGTCTGGAGCTGGATTTGGAGTTGGCTACTTTTGCAGTGTGTGTTCTGTCAGTAAGTCAGTTTGCAACTCATTGAGTGATGTAGGGATTAATGCCCAGCTTAGTAAGTTTATCTATGATTCCAGAGTGGGGGATGATGTCAAAAGCCTTGGCGAGGACCAAGTAGGCTGTGTGAACCACCTTACCCTCGTCCACAGCTCTGGAGACTGATTTGAAAAAGTTAATCAGGTTCAGGAGGCAAGATTGGCCCTTCATGAACCCAGCTGGGTGGGGAACAGTGTTTGAAGGTTGCCAATGTCTTTGTTTATGTTCCATGATAATACGTTCCATGGCCTTGCAGATCAGGCTTATCAGACTGATGATATGGTAGTTCCTGGGATCCAAAGTGGATCTCCCCATTGTGGAGTGGGATGAATGTAGCTGTGCGCCACTCTGTGGGCACGAAGCCTGATGTGAGGCTATGATTAAACATGACACATAGGTGAGGTGTCAGTTCATTTTGTAGTTCATGCAGTACACAGCCCGGGATGTTGTCTGGTCCCATGGATGCGGTATTCTTGGCTTTGGAGAGTGCGATTTTTACCCGAGTGGCCATGATTACTGGAATTTGGCATTCTTTCAGTATTGAGATGGGCCCTTTAGGGGGTGAGAAGGGGTGAAGTTGGCACAGAATCTATCTGCCAGGATATTGGCAATATCCTTGGGATCAGTATATCTAGTGCCATTCTGCTGTAGCTCAGAGCAGATCTGAGTATTGCCATTTAGATTCTTGACATAGCTATAGAATGCCTTGTGGTTGTCTTTGGAATCTTTGTCAATTTTGTTTTCGTAACTAGCTTTGGAAAATTTTATGAGGGGTCTCAGCTTTCTACTGAGGCTGGTGAGGGATTTTTTTGAATCCTGGGTTCTTCCTCTTTTCTGCAACAGTTTCTTCCTTCTGTTGTACAGCTTGTTTATGGCAGGGGACCACCAGATTGGCTTCCTTTTGTTAGAGAACAGTGTCTTGGTACTATTTGGGATGGCTCGGTCCATGCACAAGTGAATGTGCTCATACAGCACCTTAATGTAGGATTCAGCAGTTGACCTTCCAGTTCCCATCTGCATGGGTGTCATGAAGTTTGTTACTTCTGACTTGAGAAGCATGAAGTTGGCTTTGGAGAAGTTTTTTACGGAGGTTTCCTTAAAGGGGATGGGGGTAGGATGTGGATGTCAAGGGTGATTAGCTTATGGTCTGATCTGACTAATGAGAGGGTGACCACTGGTGTGGAGTATCGATCTCCCATATTGGTAATGACCAGAATATTGGTACCCCTGGTGGGCTATGAATTAGCTGCTCAAGGGCATTGGAATTTATGAATTCCAAGAACCATTGAGCAAAGTTGTTGGTACAGGAGTAGTTTTCCCAGGTAATGGCGGGGTAGTTGAAATCACCCAGTATTAGGGTGTTTGGTTGTATCTTAATATTTTACAGTATGTTTAGAAAGGTGTAGTGAGAATCTTGGGGCATGGTGGGGGATCTGTAGCAAGCTACAATTTGTATTGCACTCTTACCTAGTGTTAGTTGCAACTGGAGAATTTCAGATGCATTGTGCTGGGCAACCAGCCCAGAGGTGTGAATATTCTTGGTGAATATGGACACTCTTACACCTTTAGTGTTTCAGTCCTGGTTTGGTGGCCAAAAAGTGTGGTATGAGTTGTAGCCTGGTATTGCAAGGGTGCTGTCTGGAGCTTTGAATCAGATCTCTGTTACTGCACAGATATCGATGTTCTCCATTTTTAGGAGAGCCTCGAGAGAGTGCATCTTGAGGTTTAGACTTCTAGCATTACCTTCAGAGTTTGCTTGCTTGTACCCATTTTGGTGGTAGTTTTGTCCTTTGAACCTTGCCTAAAAAAAGCACTATAGGAGTGGCAAGAGCCTTAGCCAGTAACCTGAATCCCAGGAGTGACAGGTACAAACCATCTCTTGCAAAGCATCGTGGCTTGTCGATCATGTCATCCCAGGCAGACAGATGTTGGATCCCCTTTGAATGAAACCAGAAGCTTAGCCAATTATTGAAGTCAATCATTTTGTCCTTATACTCTGGTATCATTCTGGGTGATGGCAGGATGCTACTCAGGACTAGGGTCATACCTGCCTGGGCTACATGATCTAAGAGCTCTTCCATGTCTCTTTTCATGTAGTCCAGGGAGGTACATCTCAAGTCATTCACTCCAACATGGGCAATGACAGAGTCATATTTGTACCTGTTATGGAATTACTTGAGTGCATGCATTATGTGGTGGATCCTGGCACCCAACAGGCAACTAACTGTAATTTTCTTTGTTCAGCCTGGTGAGTGGGACATCAGTGTGCTTGACTATAGAGTCACCTATGTCTAAAGTGTCGGGTACATTGTCTTGCCTTAGGGGCTGCTGTTGGGTGGCACACTGGTGTTGTGAGCTATGTGATGCTTTGGTTGTGTTTGGGGGTAGTGTTTGTTTGCGTTTCAGCTTCGGAGGTCCTTGTTGCTTGGGCAGGTTAATGTTAAGAGCCTCCGCATATGTGGATTTTGTGTTACTATGTGTGGGTTTTGCTGGTGTGGGTTTTTAAGGCCTATGTGTTGTTTGAGGTGTTGTGTGAGTGTTAACCTTCTCCTTTTGACTGTCTAGCACAACCTTGGCTGGAGTGAGCTTTACTTCCAGTTCGGCTATGTAAGTGCATGTCTCGCAGGTTGTAGTGTTTGGTGGTAGGTAGGAGGAGAGGGTTGTCTGTGTACATGAGGCAATTGTTGCATTGCCCCAGTATGCCCAGATTCACCAGGAGGACAGGAGAAATCACCAGAAGCTGACCCTTGGACATGCCTGGTTAGGTACTTTCTTTGTGGAGTACACAAGCTGTTTTACCTTACTTTTTGGCAAGGTACTTGCAGTTGTAGGCTGTCTAGTGCCTATGACTATTTTCTCCTTATTACCAAGAAGAGGTGAGTGCTTGTAACAAATTAAGGCTCCCTAGTGCTTTTTAGTGAGTTTTAGAGCAAGTGCTAGTCACGGATATACAGATTTTAGTGCTACTGCTGATAAACTAGCTAGTTCGCAGTTATACGTTAAATAAGCACAGAAAGGCTAATGCACTTGAGTGTATAGCCCAGAACAGTAAACTCAATTAAAACTTTGCAAAATTAGAAATTTGAAAATTTTAACTTTTTAAATAAAGCAAGGCAAGTGCACAACTGGAAAATGACTTACAGGCAGAAATAAGTAGCTAGTCAACTTTTTAAGCTTTCTGAGAAGTGTAGGTAATAAAAATGACCAAAATCAGCAAAAAAAATAGAAAATTCAGCAAAAAGTACTTGCAGTTAGCACAAAAAGTCTCTCTTTCTCATTTCTGGTGCTGTAGTAGTCTGCAGGACACCCAAACATGATCTGCTGATCTAAAACAAACTCAAACATGGGCAAACACATGTATTTATGCCAGAAAGTTGAAAGTGATAAAAATCATCCCGAAATGGCCAATAAAATTGCAATTTCAGAGCTGGAAACCACTCCTCTAGTGTTAGATAGGCAGTACAATCCCCCCACTCTTACTGCTAATCAGTAGGACCTCTCCCTACCACAGCAAGGTCTGGATAGCTCTGGACACTGAAACCAAAGTCCTGAAATGAGCAAAGCCTGGAAACTGGACTATTCTACTTAGTAAAGGTGGGAAATTTAGCAAATAAGATAGATTTTTTTTTGTTTTTTGGGGGGTTTTTTTGGTTAAATCAGGCTAAACAATGTAGTTATACAATAAATAAGCACATAAAGGCTAATGCACTTGAGTGTATAGCCCAGAACAGTAAACGCAATTAAAACTTTGCAAAATTAGAAATTTGAAAATTTAAACTTTTTAAATAAAGCAAGGCAAGTGCGCAACTGGAAAATGACTTACATGCAGAAATACAGTGAAATAAGTAATTAGTCTAGTTTTAAGCTTTCTGAGAAGTGCAGGTAATAAAAACGACCCAAATCAGCAAAAATTAGAAAATTCAGCAAAAAGTACTTGCAGTTAGCACAAAAAGTCTCTCCTTCTCATTTCTGATGCTGTAGCAGTCTGCAGGATGCCCAAACAGGATCTGCTGATCTAAAACAAATCAACGATATTAAGTGTGAAACTCAAATGTCTGTCCTTAATTAATTACAGTCCTCACTGACTGGCAGGCGCACCACATATTTTGCAAGACTGCAGACCAAAATACGAGGAAAAAATGAGAGACAGTTGAGACCTTCAATGACCCCCTCTCCGCACACTATACCTCTCATTTTTTTAAAACAAAAACATCTTTATTGAATTACCACTTATGATACAGGCAATCATTGATCTATATCAATGAAAATAAAACATATTAACATATTTTCAGTTGATAACATTATAAATCACATATAATCTACTATGCAATCATTGTCAATTGAACATTACATAGCTCATTCAGTTTCTGCTTTCCCTTAAACCTCATTTTTCCTCCAAAACATTATTCCACATATACTGTTCCCACAATTCCCATTTTTCTATATCATTTCCTCTTTCCTTTTTCTAAAGATCACTTCCAGTTCTTTAATCTCTGTTACTATATTCACTACTTCTAATATGGTTGGTTTAGATTTGATTTCCATTTTCTAGTAATTGCTTAATTGGCAGCTATTATGATATGGGCAAGTGCCAGTATAGCCAACTGGAGCATACCTTTCAAAATGGAAAGATCAAAAATCTGGACAAAGGCCCATGAAAAGTAAGTACAACTGGCCAACAATTGGGACACTGATTAACATTAAATTTGCATACATAATTATGTAACCCCACCCACTCTGGTGGAAATGTGGAATAGTAACATGAAGATTGAAATTACTAAATAATAAATAATGCCATACATTTGAATTTCAGACTTCATGGGCAGGATTTACGAAGCCTCCGTGTAAGAGTTATAACTCATACACGGAGGCTGTAGTTAAACGGAGTGATGTCAGCATGCTCTGCATATTCATGAGAGCATGCTGAATCACACTTAAGGCCAACGTAAGCGGACACACCCCCAGAAGAGGAAAAGTACCCAAAGTAAACACCCACGACAGAGTCCACAGAAATGTGAATAAACAGAACACAACACATGCCCCCACAGACTATGAACAGAAAACATATAAATAAACATGTTATATATTTTTTTTAAATTGTAAAAATGTTTAACCATGAGTGCGCCCATTTGCGCGGGTGTGCCTGTAGCGCAGCTACAGTTAGCAGTCAGTGGGAAAGCATATAAGAACTAAATATGCAAAATAAGCCAGGAAGCAATAGCGTAGCAGTAGAGATGTTGGCTGAAGAGCAGGCATTCATGGTTCGAGCCCCCACAACACCAATTTTTTTTTTTAGCAAAATAAGCAGGAAACAAGTCCCCGACAAATATGTACACATAAAACCACAATTTATGTAAAATGTAATGAAATAGCCCATTTATATTGAAGAAATGTGAGGTAACAAAAGAATAAAAAATGCCAGATGTGCTCATAGCTGAGCTACAGTTTAACAGAGTGAGTGCATCTGCCCGTAGATGAGCAGTGGTTTAACTGGTGCAAAATGAGTGCCTGTAGCTGAGCA
Organism: Protopterus annectens; assembly: GCF_019279795.1. Classification (NCBI taxonomy): domain Eukaryota; kingdom Metazoa; phylum Chordata; order Ceratodontiformes; family Protopteridae; genus Protopterus; species Protopterus annectens. Next base: position 1,151,115,502 of record NC_056728.1, read on the forward strand.
GTGGTCTAACACGCTAAATCCATGTGTCCCTAACTGAGCTGAGCATAATATGCGTGCCGATAGCCAAATGAGGCTTAAAGCAGCGTACCCCATTTACGCGAGCTGCACCGCAAACAAGCTAACCGACGGGCAACGTTGAGCAAGCAGTATCAAAACTGCCTTTACACAGACACACCCTCAGCATGTCTAGACAGTCATGAAAAATAAAAAGCAGTGGCCAGGTTCGAACCCAGGATACTATACACCATAGTCAAGGTACAGAACCACTAAGCCATGACAGCAGTACCTAGAAATGCAATAATAGCTAATATATAGGAATGAATACAAACTACAGCATGACAATGCAGGTTTACTGAAGTTGATACAATTCCAAAATGGCCAATCACAGATATGTGTGGGAAAACGGACTATATAAGCCCCATAGGCGGGAATACACAACATAAACGATTGTAGAACTGACCTGCAGGCAGAATGACAGGAGTAGGAGAGGGTAGTTGCTTCCAAGCACAGAGGTGGGGTGTTGAGGAGTCCAGGTACATGGTCTGGCTCCTAGTCCATAATCATGAGGCCCAACTCATGCAGGGCCAGGTCCTCTGGGGAGCATACAGGGCCGAGGCGTGGGACCGGTTGGCTCATGATCTCACCAGTGCCACAGGGATTCCAAGGACTGGTGAGCAGGTCTGTCACCACCATGCAGACCTGAAGAGATGCAAGCAGGACCAACTGAACCTTTGGATCCAGGAGGCCCGGCAAACACCCAATGCCCCACTACTGAGTAAGTAACATTTAATTATGTATGTAAGAAATTAAACTAGCTGATATTATGGAGATGTGTATTCCAATATTACTTAATTTATATTACAGCTGCAGATGTCCGTTCTGCGAACCGCAGAGCCTATGGCGATAGGCTGGTGCGGTTGCACCACCAGGCAGGTCAGTAATCCACTACCAGTAACTGTAAAGAAATATAAAAGTATGACAGTCAGCAAAAGAGTGCAGTGTAGTCAGTAAGGAATAAAATCTGCAAGTAACAGTGTGAAAGTGTCTGCAAGTATTGCTTGATTACAAAAGTGTGTTTCAGCCTGTAAGTTAAACTGAAAAATGAAACTGTCTGACATATATTCTGAAATAAAGATGTCCTACCTGTAAGAAAATAGTACACAACCTGCAGCAGGCTGAAAAGTATAGCTGCAGAAGATGATGAAATCACATGTGTGAAATATATCCCTGTGGAAATACTGAAACATGACAGAAGTGAGACTGCTGGAAAGGATTGTAATAACTACAGGTAAAACATGTCAATAAAGCCTAGAAGTAAGTACCATCCTGAATAGTAAAATGAAAGCAAGTGAGAGAGTGTGAGAAAGTGTCATGAATCCAGAAATACAGTAGTAATAACCCCTGAATAAAGTATACTGCAGTCAAGACAGAATGAAATGCATGTGAGATTCAAAACCAAACAGCGAAATCTGTTCAAAGTGTTGCTGCATCTGGAATGTGTATCCCAAAATCTGGATATGTTGCTCTCAGTCTGAAATATGCAGATAGGATGATTGTCTGATATACCAAACATCCACACTTGTCTACAGCTATATAAAGCAAATGTAGCAGGATGATGTAGCTGAACAAAGCTAGATATGAATGTGTATGAAGAACAATAAAATGTATATTGATGTTGCAGTAACAGTCCTATCACCAAGTTGAAATAGTTATCATATAGGAAACTGTAGTTAGAACAGTAGTGTGTATATAACTGTAGCTATTAGAAATGTACAGCATATGTATTGTTATTCGAAGGTGTTAATATTACTTTCTTTACCCCACCCTATAACCACATATAACCCATTCCACATGAAAATGGTATGTGCAATCACAATTAACACCCCTGGATGTTTGTCCTGTTGGGTCATATATATTTGCATGTCCGTTGATGCATCTGTCCTGTTCATACATCCGCACCTGATGGCCTGTTGCCATCAATTAACCCTGCATGTTGTTGGACTGTGTATTTCTGTTCAAATTATGCATGTGTTATGCACGCTGTTCAATGGTGTGAATATCTGGGTGTTTGGTTAATGGGAATACTAATGCATGCTGTTACAACTAATTGTGAATGGTATTATATGTCACTAACCCAAACTGTCATGACATAATGCAGAATATAGGATGACAGGGAAGGCGGGTTCCAGCGGACCCACCTCTCCCACCTCAGCTGGCGAGTGCACCTGGCACTAGTGCAGAGTCCGGACCCACCTCCGGTGGCCCTGTGCCACCTGCGGGTGGAAGTGCTGCAGGGGATGGGGCTCACCCCCCTCTGCAAGTGTGGCCGGAGGAGAACCACCACTCACCCTCCGTAGCATCCAGACTGTGGTGCGTAGGGAGAGTCGGGACTCTGTTCTCGAGCCCCTACGCCAGCTCGAGGCACGGGTGGTGCAACTAACGGGCATGCCTGTTGCCCCGCCTACACAGCCCCCAGCACAGCCCCATCCTGGGCAGTGAAGGAACAGTGGCAACTGCCTATGGGTGGGGATACCAGTTCCACTGTTGCCATCTGTGGGCTCATAGGCTCTGGATATCCAAACCTCCATCCCCGTCAATTGTGTAACCCCCCCACACGTGTCATACACCACCCCTGTATGCGTCTTGTTTGTCTTGTCTGTTTACCTACCCAACCTACCTCCCCAGCTGTACTGACTTCCTTCACCTGACATACCACTCTCACCTGAAAAAAAAGGGCACTCTGTACCCACAAAAAAATTACGCCCCATACATAGCTGCCCATTCCGCACACATGTCTGCTGGACATGGAACCTATCAATTACAATTGGCTGTACAACAAGTATTATTATTGTCCTGACACCTCTCTCAGGGGTGGAAGGTTTCAAATGTCACACCAAATTACATACATATACACAGCTGTTGCTGATGAAGAAATGGGCAGCTATGGGCTTTACCTACATCCCTCCTGCACATCCCAAGCTTGATTCCCTACTGTCTTACCCTCTTTGTGACCCCTTTTTCACCACTTTCCTGTCTCCCCATTTTCTTTTCTTTCAAAGAATATAGCGCGGGTGTGCACCAGAGTAAGCACCGTTAAGCGGTTGTAAGCGGGTGTGCGCGTGTGTGCGCGGAGCTAACCGCCAGTGCGCAGGTGTGAGCTCCGCACAAACCAGCACTAACCCGGTTACAACTGCTTAAAAGTGCCTTAGTCACTTTGATTGACAGGTCCTGTACTCAGTTCAAAAGCAAACTAAAATCCCACAGTCAGTCCAGAACCCAGGACCTTGGAAACACTAGTCTGTATGACCTACCACTAAGCCATGACTCTTATACAAAAACATTGTGCTAAAATAAATATAACATGTAATAGTAGGGATGAATGTAAAGGGAATATAGGATGTGTAGTACACAAAGCATGTCATTTAAAATTACTGTCAAAACTACTGGATTTCCATAATAGTAGTGTGTGAACAGAAACAGCCATGCTAGTTGGCAGCTTGTAGATAATAAAGTCAGTTAAAGTACATATATAAATGTATGCATGTGTACATATATATATATATATATATATATATATATATATATATATATATATATATATAAATATCTATATATAGTTGTAGGAGTCAATGTGCATACACACTTACTACAGGGAACATGAGAGAGGAAGGGAGAATTGTGAATATACAACATAGCCTGAATCATGAGAGAGATACTAACCTTTACACTCACAGAACACTGTCCACAGCATACCGGCATGGTCCCCGCCCTCACAATCTGAAAGGGCAATGCCTATCCCACATACCCTTTTATAGCACTGACCTGAAATCACAGTGAGAACTGCAATCAGTACACAACTGGCTGTATGCAATTAGCAAATGCTGGCTTACAATTGATGCAGAGGCCATCACATGGATCTATGCAGATACCTACAAAAGCATCCAGTGCTAACACTCCCCACATGCAATACATTCATTGCATTGTCTGTAAGCAGACAGAGGGAGAGCGAGAAGTGAGAGAGAGAGAGAGAGAGAGCAAAAAAAAAAAAAATTAGACACTGTGACTCTGTCACCCGAAGCTGTCAGCACTGACAGTAGCAGCAGCAAGCAGAAGCTGTGGTAACGCAACCAGCTGCGACAAACAGAGGTAATGCAAAGTAGCAGATTAATCGTGTGCATACTGTGAACCCTCCAAATGTGTCATAGGTCTGTATCCATAGGTATGTCCATGTGATATGTTGTGTGTACGTAGTTCCACCAAAAGGGGATGACCATACATTACATGTCAATCAGTCTTAGGCCATGATCCTGGCAGTAGTTGTCTGTGCGTTCGCCCAGCAATGGCTGTAGTGACTGCTTCTAAAGGTCAGCCAGGTTCAAAAGTCAGGATCAGCCCATCCCAAAGGCACACTGGCTGGGAACAAGTGTCTGCAGGTACCCGATGTCACTGCATATGCATCCCATACTGCATAATTCCATAGCTTAGCAGACCAGGCCCGTTATGCATATGATGTGGTAATTCCCAGGGTCAGTCGAGGTGCCCCCTTAGTGGTGTGGGACCACTGTTGCTGTATGCCACTGTCCAGGTACATATCCTGTAGTACGGCCAAGATAAACTATCAGTGTTATATGCGGTTGTATGTCCTCTCGGAGTGCCGGTAGCACACATCCAGGGGTACCACGAGGTCACAGTGATGCTGTGTGTTCTTCTCTGCTGAGGGTGGCCCTCACCTGGACATGTGAGATGATAGGCAGGTTACATCCAGCTGGGATAAATATTTTAAAGGTGGGGAGAAGGAGGGGGGATACGTGCACTGAACATGTCTGCAAGATTGTTGCCAATATCCGTGTGTTTGGTGAATGTTAAGTAGGTGTGGATTAACACAGAGCATATCTGAGGCATGTGGTCCATATGTGTAACATAACTGAAGAAGGCCTTGTGGTCATCCATAGTGTTTGTGTCCATTTCCCTCCCAGAGTAGGCAGTGGCCATTGTTATGACGGACTAAAGCGTAGTACCAGTGCTGACCACAGATGCCTTCCCTTAATGTGAATGTGCTCTGTCCTGCAGTAGCCTCCTGCTATTGTTATACAATCTGCCTCTGTCTGGGGTCCACCGGACAGGATGCCTAACCTTTGTGCATAGGGTCTGGGTTAGAAATGTGTGTGCAAGTTCCATGCAATCCGTGGCATGTCCGTGGTAAGCATTTGCAAAGGGGTCAGCAGTGTGGCTTGTGGCTTCCACTGGCCCAGTGTGCTGCATGGATACCATCTCAGTCCCAGCAAGTGAATAACTGTCTAATCACATACATATCAAAGTAGTCTACTGTGCTGGTGGTGGTGGTGGGATATGTATATCCAGGCCGAGTAACTTCTGTCCACATCACAGTAGTGGATGGTGTCCCACATCCAGTACCTTGGGATGAACCCCCAGAGTGAGGTTGTGCATTGCACCTGTCAGTGTGTGCTGACCGATGGGGCATGCTACTATGTTGTGTGGAATGTGGCAGGTATTGTTGCACAGGTGTTGGCTGAGCACTGATATCTGGCCATGTACCTGTGTATCCACCACGACACACACACATGCAACATATGGGAGTAGTAGTATATCACTACACATGAGTATCATGTATAGTATGTGTGCCATATATTGCTGACATGGTCTGCTGATATCCTGTTTGTGTTCTCTTCCAGGGAGATGGCGCGACAGCATAACCCCGCCTACTCTGTGGCGGAAGATGAGGAGATCCACCAGACCCTGGTGTGGGAGTATGACATCCTGTTTTCCCGCACCAGTCAGAATCAGCAGGAGAGGGCCGCACTGTGGCAAGACCTTGTCCATAGGGTAAATGATATTGGCATGCATAACAGGACATATGAGCAGGTACGACATCACTGCAGTGATTTAATCTGAAGTGTCCGGCAGCGTGCATCAGATATCCACAGGCAACAGGTCGCCACAGGAGGTGGGGTGGCCACACATCCCCCCCTCACCAGACTGGAGGGGCTACTCCTAAGTGTTGTGGCTACAGCCCCGGAACACCAACAGCAGTGCACCTGCATTATGATGAAGGCTGGTTCCACACAGCAGCATCACATGGAGTGTGCAGGTAATATGCCATATGGACACCTGACTGTTCTGTACACTGTATCATATGCAATATCAATGGCACAGTTGTGCCCACTGACATTAATCTCATCATTTCTGCAGGTCCCTCCAGGGTTACAGCAAGACAGGCCATCCGTGCTGGTGAGTGTGTTTAACATAACCTATAATAGTCCTGATAATGCTAGTAACAGTAGTGTAACTCAGTAGTGCTCTGTGTGTATACTGCGGGGTGTGCATGTGTGCAGGTGTGCCTGTGCCCATGTGTGCATATGTGCAGGTGTGCCTGTGTCCACGTGTGCATCTGTGCATGTGTGCCTGTGTCCACATGTGCATGTGTGCATGTGTGCCTGTGTCCACATGTGCATGTGTGCATGTGTGCATGTGTGCATGTGCCCATAAGTGCATGTGACCACGTGTGCATGTGTGCATGTGTCCATGTGTGCATGTGTCCACGTGTGCATGTGTGCATGTGTGCATGTGTCCACATGTGCATGGGTGCATGTGTGCCTGTGTGCATGTGTGCATGTGTGCATGTGTCCACGTGTGCATGTCTGCATGTGTGCCTGTGTCCATGTGTGCATGTGTGCCTGTGTCCATGTGTGCATGTGTCCATGTGTGCATGTGTGCATGTGTGTATAAGTGCATCACTGGTAACAATGTCTGGAGACTGTAAACTGTGTTTCCTGTCTTCATCCCACAGGTTCTGGGGCTGCTCTGGTGACCTGCAGCAGGGAACCTGAATCCTGTGCCACGGCTACTGGTAATGATGATATTTGTGTAATGGTACAGGAAGGTGTGTCAGGGTCTGCCATTGGTCAGCCAATTGACAGTACACAGCTGTCAACCCCATCATTGTGCACAGTCATCCTGCCTGTACATCCTTTGTCACCATTGTCCCTAGGTGATGGACAGGATACAGTGGGCATAGACCAGGGTAATGTGGTACCTGTGGCACATGCGTCCCCATACAGCAGCCATGGGCAGGGTCCTCCGATGGTACCACACAGACAGTTGCCCATGGGTTCTCGTGGGAGCATCCGTGGGCGTACTGCCTCTGGCCGACGTGCCCAAAGAGGTCTGTCAACCCCAGCTATGTTTCGGACTGTCATGCAGGCACAGTCACGTATGGAAAGGTACACCAGACAGGGCCTGAGGGAGCTGAGAGCATGTCGCACAGCCATGACAGACAGTATGCGTGACATTGCAGATGCTATCCGTAACTTCACTGATGTCATAGACAGACGTTGTGGGGACATATTACAGCAGTTCCACAACCAGATGTCCATGAGCCAGGGCAACGGTGGGCGTTTGCGGTGTCGATGTGGCCGTATGCTGGCAGCAGCAGCAGCTGGCAGTCGGCGCGGACGACAACAGGCTCGCGCACACCCCCATAGTGCATGCAGCAGCCCCAGCAATGCTGGGTCTGTGCTGTCATCAAAGCGCCCCAGGAGACCACGTGCACGTGGCTCTGGACAGTCCCAACAGGGACTTGTGTCCAGTCAACACACTCCCACTTCTGATGACAGTACCCAGTCTGGCTTTGTACTGGATACGGTCCATAGCACCCCTGCCAGGCACAGGTACCGTGTCCGTGCACACAGACACTGATCTGTATGGCCTGCCAGGTGCAGTCTGTGGCTGTCCACAACCCCCTGTATATGGCAGCCATGAGGTGGAACTGTGTGCATACACACATGCGAAATGTTAACACCTAGGGCAACCACATACATGCACACACTGCACCAACACTGCCCCACCCTGTACTGCTGCCCCTCACCAACACACATACACACACATGTTAATTGGTGGTATCAGTGGCTGACTCAGGCATACCTAATCCACACCCTGTGCATATGATGACACTGTGCCACCTCCTGCAATCTCCAACATCATTGTGGGAACAGGTAAACACGTTGCTGATGCACAGGGTGACTACATAGAAGTGTATTAGTAGTATCATGTTGGTAACAGTACAGTGTGCTGCTATGACTGTGTGTTTTTCCCAGCATGCCTGCTGCAGTAACTGTATGAATGTCCTGAATTGTTATCTGCACCCATAGTACATACCAAAGTATAACAGCTGCACATAATTGCATGCCGGTGGTAAGGTTGTCAACAGATAGCCACATACATGGGTAGCACAGGGGGAAAGCTAACACAAGTAGTGATATGCAATGGTGGACATGTACAGTAATGGTGTCAAGTTGCCCACAACGACTATGCCATGTGGATGTTGGCGCATGTAGATATGTGTGCAGTGCCAATGTAATCCAAATCACAAATAAGTATGACATAATATCGGTTCTACCATGGGCATCTGCGCTGTGTATTCCTGGGTACATGTTGATAGTGCCTACATATTTGCATTGTTACTTACTGTTATTGTTACCCCTTCTTTGTTGTATAATGCACTACTTCCAGCCCTGTTTACTGTAGCTTTGTTTGCATGCATGTTTGCTTGGGGTCCCTGGAACACTGCTTACACCTGCAATGCAGAGTTACAGTGCTTCTGTAGACTTCTAGTGACATCTGCATAGTGTACGATACTTATGTCAACTTTACACATGACAGAACGTCACTGTCTGTCCTGTACGCATGTACGTTGCCTGTGACACATTGCACACGTCTTACCAGGCATTTACCCACGTGTGCAGTCATATATGTCAGTGCTATGAAACAGTAGCGGTACACCCACACATACACACCTTCAGTATGTTGTTCCCCATTGGCCCTATGTGTTGGTACTCACCATGGCAATCACACTACTAGGGTAGCATGTGCAAAGGTAACCTGTGAATCAGCTCTATGGTCCAGTTGTGGTTTATGTGAGTCATGTGTCAATGTCACAGCTGCCACATGTATGCAGTCAGCCATCACCCTTGGCCAGGAGCGTACAACACATGTGTGGGATGCCACCACTCAACCAATCTGGGGACTGGTCTCTCTGAACCCAGTAATGCCATAACCTGTCAGGTGGCATGTCATATATACTACATCCTGGACAAACGTCAACCCCAATCCCTGCTGCTACTATTTATAATACACCTGAAGATGTTCCTGATAGTTTTGACCAGTTCTTTACTGAGACATTTCAGGCCCTAGCTAGCCATCTACCTCCTAGCTCCCCTGGTCCTGAAAGTAGTACCCCTAGAAAACTACTTGCGTCCAGCTGCCAACCAGTCACCACTTCACTTCTCCGTACCTTGATTGAAACAGTGAAACCCACTACATGTTCTGCTGATCAACTCCCTGCCGGTTAGCTATCAAAACCAGATGATGCTATTGCTTACCCCGTCTCAAAGGTAATCAAAGGAACCATGATAGAATCTAACTTTCCCACCATCTGGAAAATGTCATATGTAATCCCACTTCACAAAGGAGGCAGCTCTACTGAGGTCCCCAATTATAGGCCAATAGCTATACTCTCTCCACTTGCAAAGATTATGGAAACTTTCGTCATAGACAATTCATGCACCACCTAATCCAAACTCGCATTATGGCAGACACTCAGCATGGCTTACGTCCTCATCACAGCACTACGTCAGGCCTCCTAGCCTTTACTAATACCATAAGCCATACTTGCAACAATAATTATATATCCGCAGCCCTCTTTTTGGATATTTCAAAGGCATACGATATGGTTGATCACCAACTTGTACTCCACACCCTGCAAAGACTGTCTAGATACTGGAGCCTTCCAATGGTTTCAATCCTACCTGCATGGTCGACAGCAGGCTGGCCTCTGGCAGAACAAACTCTCTAATCTTCTACCTAACACCCTCAGAGTACCACAAGGCTCTATACTAGGGCCCTTGCTGTTCTCCATCTTCATTAACGACCTTTATACTGTCATCCCAAAAGTCAGCTGTATCCAATATGCTGAAGACTCTACTATGATCTGCTCAGCCACATCTCCAGTAGAGTTATGGTCAGCTACCCAGACCACCTTTAATACAATAGAAAACTGGCTTTCTGAACATTGTCTGATCCTAAATTCCAAGCAAACTAAACTGCTGTTATTTCACCAACACGTAGGTCTACCACTTTCATCGTTACCATAACATCAACTGATGGCACAATAATCTCCCCTGACCCATCTCCGAAACTATTAGGTGTCATCATAGACAATAATCTCAAATGTGACCTACATGTTAACCAGATTATCAAAGCCATCAATAGAAAACTAGGGTCACTCTACAGAATTAAAGCCTTCCTAGCCCCTCCAGCTAAAGGTGCCATAGCTCGCTCACACCTTGTTTCAACCCTTCTGTATGCATCCCATCCCCACTCGAATATGAACAAGACTGTCCTTAACAAACACTCAATTTGCTACAACCACATTGCTAGGTTTGCCACTGGGCTGCCTTTTAGGACACATCATTGCATCAATCTAAATCAGCTTGGTTGGCTTGCAATACCCAGCCTAATACAGTATAACCAACTGATTATGGTCTATAAAATCCTCTATAATCCAGACAATACTCCTGCACTTTAAATATTATCACCCCCTATAACAATCCTAGACCGCTTCGATCCTCTAACAAAGTACTACTTCAGACTAGCAAGTTTAATAACACAGCCGGTGATTCTCTCTTTGCAAACCCCCTGTAAGTAGATCCTGGAACTCACTTCCAGCTGATATTACCCTACTGTCCACCTTAGGTCAGTTTAACAGTAGACTCAAACAACATTTGTCACTTAACTGGCTATGTCAATGTATCAAGCCTGACTGACTTGAATGTGTAAAATCTGTGAACCACTTTACTGTGTAATTTTAATTTAATCCTGACTTGTGCTCAGGTCTAACATTAACCTGTGGAACATGTTTGACTTGCTTACTTATGTAATCTCTGTAAATAATCTGTTTGTAATATGTAATGCTAGTATTATGTAATGCTGTATCTGCTACCCTCGTAGCTTGTCTCCACGGGCCTCCCCTGGAAATGGACATGAATCCAGTCGGACTATCTCAGTCAACAAATGTAGGATAAATAAATAAATCAATAAAATATATTACAGTGACTACAATACCAGTCAGACATTAACACACATTGACAGCATGCTGAACACACTGGGGCATACGTGGGGACTCAGAATAGCAGCCTGCCTGGGCATCACACACCTCCGCAGCTGGCACACAGGCATATGTTCTGTCGGAACAGAGCACATGCCACACATGGCACACACATCCCCTGTGCCACACACTCACAGCCTGTAGGGCTACACAACACACCTGCTACAGACGTGTCAGGTACCTGTCTTGTGTGCTGCACTGGGGTCCCGCTCAACAGGCTATATCTGGTGAAGGTCACAGTGATGTGCCTCAGGGGCACTATGGTCCACCACAGCACACATGCATACAGGTCAGTCAGAGGCATGGACAGATATGACTCACTCATTGACCATGTCAGTATGGCTGCCTGAGACATACCTCCCTGGACTACATGATAGGGAACATAGAATGGATCTCTCAGCATGTGGCACAGGCCAGTATGAGCCTGATGTTGGTTGCCAACATACCCTCACCAGGTATTCTACCACTATATGTGGGAAGGGTGTTGTATGTCTACATTATGCTCAGTCTCCACTGTCATTCATAGGGTATCCACTGGCTGTCAATGTGTGCTTACATGCTAGGGAAGCCACAATGATGTGCAAGGGTCATCTTGCACGTGACACCCATGGCCCAATGTATAATGGCAAAGCTCCTTGGTACACACATACTGCCTTATGCTGCAGGGCATGGTTTACATAGCGACCTCTGTGGGTATCACACAGGTTAGGACACTAACAGTGCTGCTACACAACAACAGCAGTTTACACCGGAAGATGCATGCACCAGACACTGCCCTCAGCACGGTGAATTGCAATGTCTGTGCAGTACCAGATTCATGATTCATGGCTCACAGGTGTTACCCATCACTGACAGGTTATGCCCCATACCATGCCTGTCGTCCCCTACACATGTAACACACATGTATAGGGGGGTGGTATCCCAAGGTAACACAGATACACACACCTCCAGGTTGTTGGCACAGCACAAACCATCAGGGCCTACTCATGTGCAGCTGACAGTGTGTCGGACTGCCATCTGGTTCATAGCCTGGCACACACAACCCTCCCATACACAGGAAGACCACCTATCCTCCATAACAACACTGGCAATATGACAGTCTCAAGAACTGTGTTTATATGGCCGGACTGCATCCAGCCAAACATTGTGTGTGAGCATTACTGTAGCTACAACACACTAGTTGAAGGGTTCACAGCATGTGGTCACCGAATTGCAGTGGAATGACATGTTACCACTACCACAATAGGTGGGAACATGCAGCACCTGTACATCGACTACATGTACACTATATGGCCCAGACCAGATGTGTATCCCCTGCTGTAGGTTTTTCACCATAGACACCCACACTGTACAGGGACATACCACGTGCGGACCCTGCACAGTAAGACACAGTCATATTGGTATACATTGCAAATACCATTTATCCACTCGAAGCATGTGTCAGACATGGTAACTACTGCAGGTCACAGGTATTTATGTGTATGTGTCACACACATTCATCATGTGTGCAATGCCATTGCTGGTTTAGGCAATGGCTTGCATTGTTATGTACAAACACCCACACAAGGTCATACTGTGTGACACAACCACACGTGACAGTTGTGGGTTACCAAAACATACCTATCTGTACTCTGACAATGGTAATAGACACAGTAGCAGAGCACACTATTGGCACTACTAGCCAACTAGCCCTGCTTGGATGTGCTGATAGTGTGGTGACATCCCCTGTGTTTACTGGGGGAGTATGCAGCATCTGGTGTATTGTAGTATTTGCCAAATGGATCTGTGCGCTCACACTTGCATTTACACACACCCTACTACCCCCACACACATGCACACTTGCAGGATTCATTCCCCTACCTAACTAAGCCATGACACGTGAGAGAGACGCATTAGCAAAGCGCACTATTCAGTTTACTAGATAGTTTTTCTTCTCTGGCTATACTTATAGGGTGCTGACAACATAAGTATTTTGAAAGGGTAATGTGCATCAGGTAGTGTGATCTCCTGATTGCCAAAACTAACATGTTTTTCATACAGAAATGCACACACACAAACTTCCCACATCCAAACACACACACATGCCATTTACATGTTTCATACTCCTACCTAACTACATTACGATACTCAGGAGAGACGCATTAGCAGAGTGCGCTATTCACATTACTGGGAGGCTTTCCTTCTCCTGCTGTACTTATGGGGTGCTGACATCATCTGTGTTTAGAAAGGGGAGTGTGCATCCTGTAGTGTGTTCTCCCAGTTGCCAAAAGGGGGATTTCTCTCCCACAAATTTGCACACACACAGTAACCCCCCTCATCCAAGCACACACACTTGCAGGATTCAAACCACTACCTAACTATGTTATGACACTCGAGACAGACGCATTAGCAGAGCGCGCTATTCGCCTTACTGGGAGGCTTCCCTTCTCCTGCTGTACTTATAGGGTTCTGACATCATCTGTGTTTAGAAAGGGGAGTGTGCATCCTGTAGTGTGTTCTCCCAGTTGCCAAAAGGGACATTTCCCTCACAAACACTAACCCCCCTCATCCAAACACACACACACTTGCCGGATTCAAACCGCTACCTAACTATGTTATGACACTTGAGACGGACGCATTAGCAGAGCATGCTATTCACATTAGGCTTCCCTTCTCCTGCTGTACTTATAGGGTGCTGACATCATCTGTGTTTAGAAAGGGGAGTGTGCATCCTGTAGTGTGTTCTCCCAGTTGCCAAAAGGGACATTTTCCTCATACATATTTGCACACACACAGTAACCCCCCTCATCCAAACACACACACTTGCCATTTGTAGGATTCAAACCACTACCTAACTATGTTATGACACTTGAGACGGACGCATTAGCAAAGTGCACTATTCGCATTACTGGGAGGTTTCTCTTCTCCTGCTGTACTTATAGGGTGCTGACATCATCTGTGTTTAGAAAGGGGCATGTGCATCCTGTAGTGTGTTCTCCCAGTTGCCAAAAGGGACATTTCCTTCACACATACTAACCCCCCTCATCCAAACACACACACTTGTCATTTGCAGGATTCAAACCACTACCTAACTATATTATGACACTCGAGACAGACGCATTAGCAGAACGCACTATTCACATTCCTGGGAGGCTTTCCTTCTCCTGCTGTACTTATAGGGTGCTGACATCATCAGTGTTTAGAAAGGGGAATGTGCATCCTGTAGTGTGTTTTCCCAGTTGCCAAAAGGGACATTTCCCTCTCACAGCCTTTCACACACACAAACCCACACACACACACACACACACACACACACACACACACACACACACACACACACACACACACACACACACACACACACACACACACACACACACACACACACTGAGCATTTGAACCCCTACCTAACTATATTATGACACTTGAGGGAGACGCATTAGCAGAGCGCACTATCCGAATTACTGGGCATCTGTTCTGCACCTGTAGTATTTCTAGGGTGCTGACATCTTTATTTCCACAGAGGTATGTAGATGTAGTACTACCTGTCAGGTGGGGGATAGCATATATATGCATTTGCAGCCACCTACGTCAGGGTCAGATATGCACATCGCACTGGCAGGTTATGTTCTATACCATGCTTTGGGACCACAGGACCTGTAACACACAACACAACCAGTCCAGAACACCACACCCACATCCAGGACACACACTTAGCTTCCCTGGGAACAGTGCCAGGATATGCAGGTATTCACATACACCATTCCAGTTGTTAACATCAGGTACAGGCATATTGTGTGTGAGAACTACTCAGGCCTCTACCACTTTACCCTACAGCCACTACAATTTGTGGGTCCATGTGCTATGGCAGAACCACACACCACAGCCACATGGGTGAATACATATTGCACCTGTCCATCTGCAACGTGGGTACTCACTGTTCCACACAAGAGGTAGACCACCATTGTTGATATCTGACCATACCCACCTTTCCCTGGACATCCATAACTCATCTCCACCCCCCAGGCAAGGTTGTCACTGCACACAAACTGTGTTTAGCACAAGTAGACTCTACACTTGTGTAGACTGGGGTGGATGACTTCAGAGGACCCATGCTGGAGGACTATACTGGCCACTCAGCCAGGGGTGTAGCTAGGATTTTCAAATTTGTACTGACAGCTCTCAAACTGCTACCCCCCCTCCCCAGCCAAGCTACGGCCATTCTCGTAATTCACAGTTCGCTCTTTTAGTGTCGATGAAGAGGCATTCGCTGTAATGCCTCTTCAGTAATATAATATAAATTTTCTCAAACTAGGTTCCTTGAATTGAAAATTAATCTGAAATGTCAGTTCTTTGAAAAATGCAGCATGGTAGTTGGGGTAGAGACTTTATGCTTTTGTTTTCTGTAACTAAGGTACAGGTTTTGAGCTTGAGTAAATTACTAACCACCTGCTACCACTAACTAGGATGTTTCATTCACACACACACCCCTACCTACCTCTTAATGCAAGAAATATGGACAAAGCCTAAAATAAACAGGAACAGATATTAAATAATGTTCTCGTGAACTTAGAAAGTTGCTAGAATAACAGGATTTGTGCTAGTATGAATTTTTGTAAAGGACATGAAGTCTGAAGCTCAAATGTCTGTCATTGTTTAGCAACTTCAGCCTTTAATGATTTTCTAGAAAATCACAAAATTTATGAGGAGCAGACAAAAAATATGGGGCAAAAATCTGAACATTCTGCAAAATGTGGACAGTTGAGAGGTATGCTACCTACCACACACACACACACACACACAGACACACACACACACACACAAAACCTCTCAACCTCTTACAGCAACAAACTCATAAATAAAACTGAGGCAAAGACCCAAAAATAAGGACATTTTTTTTAAATATTGCTCTTATAAAACTTAGAAAGATAATAGAATAGTAGTAGGTCTTGCATCAGTACGAATTTTCTGAAAGGTATGAAATCTGAAACTCAAATATCTGCATTATTTTCTAACTTCAGTCTTTAACAATTTGCCACTAATTTGCCAGAAAACTGCAATTTTATGAAAAACGGACCAAAAATGTGATGCAAAAATATAAAATTGCCAGACAATACAGCTGGGAACCTGTCAAAGGAGGGACACCATTTTAATATGAGCACAGTTAACTTAGAGCAGCTGACAAAATTAGAGAATCTACATGCATTTCTGAAATAAAAGTAATGTATAACTCTGATCATTACAGTTATTTATAAAAGTAAAGTAAACCCTCTATGTTTTCTTCCAAAATTGCTATTTTGTGGAGGGATCATTACGGGAAGAGTAACATTTTGAGCCAAAATCAGGGACAGCTGAGGTTTGGCTATGCCTAATTCTATAAAGCAATTTATTTGCATGTACCTCTCAACCTGTTAATGCAATAAATCTGGACAAGGCCAAATATATTGAGGGAACATATAAACAGTACTAAAAATTGCTCTTGTATAAACTGGGACAGTTGATAGAACAGGTCTTATTTTAGCATGCATTTTTCTGAAGGTTATAAAGTCTGAAACTAGTGTGTCATTATTTAGTGACTTCATTCCTAAATCATTTGCCAGAAAACCACAAATTGAGGAACAAACCAAAAATAAGAAGCAAAAAATCTATTCATTCTTTGAAAATCTGGACAGTTGGGAGGTATAGTTCAGCTGGGGATGTCTAAGTTTGCCGCCCTTCCCCCTCACAAAACCATGGTCGAATGGAGCCTCCCCCTGCAGCCATTCCAATGATCCATTACTTTGCTATTTCACTGCATTTACCATAAACACTAATGTACATACTGATTTACTTCTATGATGATTTGAACTTCATTTTAAAGTTTTATTTTGCATTTTGCAGCACAAACACTAAGACATCTGCTAAACAAACTTGGCATTAAAACTTCTCTGCCCTTGAAACTCACATTCATTGAAACAACATTAAAACCCACATTCAAAGAAAAATACATTTTACCCGTGGCAGATACAAATTAATTCTGGGCTGCTTTTAAATCATAGGCCCCTTGCATATGAAACATACATGTGCTCTTTGATACACCTTCCTATTGCTTTGAACATTTTTCCAGTAAACAATGAAACAAAACTGCCCAATTCAGAACATTTCCATCATAAAAGTCTAGTCAAACTTTTACAGTCCACCATTATCAGTAAATAATATGCACAATCTCTGAAGTAGTAAAAAAAGTCATCTAAATAATTCCACATTAAATAAATCTAACTAATGAAGAGGTTGCTGCTAGCAATCACCTTTATATTTCATGACTTCACCGAAAAATAAAGTGTCCGATGCCCCTGAGGAATAAATTGCCTAAATTACATTAATAACACACTTGTTATAGGTGACTCCATAGTCAGACACACTGACGTCCCACTCACCAGACTGAACAAGGAAAAGATCACAGTAAGCTGCCTGTCAGGCGCTAGAATCCGCCACATAACACAAGCACTCAGGTCACTCCACAGCAAGTACAAGTATGACTCAGTCATTGTACATGCCGGTGTGAACGACCTGAGACGTACCTCCCTGGACTACATGAAAAGAGACATAGAGGAGCTCTCAGATTATGTAGCCCAGGCCGGTATGACCCTGACCCTGAGCAGTATCCTACCCTCACCAAGAATGATGCCACAATACAGAGACAAAATGATCAGCTTTAATAATTGGCTTAATTACTGGTGTCATTCTAAGGGGATCCAATGTCTGTCTGCCTGGGATGACATGCTTGACAAGCCACGCTGCTTCAAGGGACGGCTTGCACCTGTCACCCTGGGCTTCCGGATATTGGCAAAGGCTCTGCCACCCCATAGTGCCTTTTTAGGCAAGGCTCAAATGATAAAACTACCGCCCTAGAAAACAAAAATGGAGAAAAACTAAGGGTAATACTGCTCAATGCCAGAAGTCTAAACCTCAAGATGCACGCCCTCAAGCCCTCCTCAGTATGGAGAACATCAATGTCTGTGCTGTGACTGAAACCTGGTTCAAGGCTCCTGAGAGCACCCCAGCACTATCAGGTTATACCTCATATCATGCGTGCCCCAAAATCTGGACCGAACCACAAAGGAGGGGAGTATCCATATTCATAAAGGATACCCACACCTCCAGGTTAGTGGCAATGCGAAGCATCGGAGACCATCCAGGTGCAATTAACCATAGGTAAAACTGCCCTACAGTTTGTAACATGCTACAGACCACCTTCTCAAACTCAGGAAACCCACACAGCCTTCCTGAAGACACTGGAGAGTATGAATGTCTCTCCAAACACCATCATATTGGGTGACTTCAACTACCCAAACATAGACTGGGAACATTACTCAAGCCCCAACACCCTAGCCCAAAGGTTCCTTGAGTTCATAAACTCAAATGCTATGGAACAACTAGTCACCATTCCCACAAGAGGAGAAAATATACTAGACCTGATCATTACAAACATGGGGAAAAAATGCTCCACACCGGAAGTATATCCCTCATTGGTGAGATCAGACCATAAATGAATCTCACTGGAGATCCACATCCCGCCCCCACCCCCAGCAAAAAAGACCACAGTGAAGAACTTCTCAAAAGCAAACTTCACACTTCTTAAGACTGGAGTGGTATCCTTCAAGGCCCCCGAGCCAGTGGAAACCACAACCCACGCTGCTGAAACCCTTACAAATGCCTTCTACGAGCACCTCCAGGAATGTATGGATCAAGCAATCCCTAATAAAATCAAGACCTTTCCACCAAAGGCAGGCCGGTCTGGTGGACTCCAGCCATAAACAAACTCTACAACAAGAGGAGAAAGCTACTACATGACAGAGCAAAATTCCTAAATGGGAAGGCATCTCTGATCAATACTAGCAAAAAACTACGATCACTCATAAAATCATCCAAGGCCAACTTTGAGAGAAAAATCGCTAATGACACAAAGGACAATCATAAAGCCTTCTTTAGCTATGTTAGAAACCTGGGTGGAAACTCCCAGATATGCTCAGAATTAGTCCAAAATTATAAAAAAATCACTGAACCCACAGACATTGCCAACATACTGGCAGACAGGTTCAGTGCAAATTTCTCCCCTGCCCCAAAAGGAGAAATATCTATCCCACCAGAGTCTAGCCTCCCAAACATCTCAGATGCCCAGGTGAGAGCTGCTCTCTCTAAAGCAAAAAACACAGCATCAATGGGACCAGACAGTGTCCCCAGCTGTGTGCTACACGAACTCAATGAGGAACTAAACCCACACATAAGGCTGCTGTTTAATCTTAGCCTTACTACAGGATCTGCCCAAAGAATGGCGTACGGCAACTGTGGTCCCACTCCACAAAGGCGGTGCTTCTACGGACCCTGGAAATTACCGCTCCATAAGCTTGATGAGCCTTGCCTGCAAAGCTATGGAGAGGATCATAATGGAACTCATAAATAAAGACATTGGGGACCTACAGACACTGGATCCTACCCAATTTGGCTTTGTCAAGGGCAGATCCTGCCTCTTGAACTTGGTCGACTTTTGAAACAGTCACTAAGGCCATTGATGAGGGTAAGGCAGTTCACACAGCCTACCTTGACCTAGCAAAGCTCGACACAATACCCCTCGGCATCATAGAAAAGCTCACCAGCTTAGATGTAAACCCATATGTCACAAGATGGGTTGCAAACTGGCTCAAGGACAGAACACACAGGGTTAGAGTTGCTGGTGCCATGTCAGACTCTTAAGCCGGTCACGAGCGGTGTCCCACAGGGCTCAGTCCTGGGCCCCTCTTGTTCGGCATTTATTTTCTGAAGTGCAGGCAAACATAGGGGGATTGTGGCTGACAAAATTTGCAGATGACTGCAAACTGGGCACCATAATTGACACTCCATCAGACACAGACATCCTCCAGAAAGGTCTCATAGAAATGGATAACTGGTGCCAGAGCCATGGCCTTAAGCTAAATGCCAAAAAATGTATAGTCATACCATTTGGGAAAAACAAGGTAACCCCTAATTACCACATAGGTGGTAATCCATTAAACACGGAAGAAGTTATCAGGGACCTGGGGACCCAAGTTGACAGTAACCTCTCTTTTGACACTCACATTGCCAAAGTGGTTAGGAAGACCTTCTACATTGCCCACCTGATCATGAAGGGATTCACATCCAGATCAGGAGAGGTCATTGTACCCCTCTACTCTTCACTTATCAGACCAATGATTGAGTACAACGCCCCATTCGGAATGTACCTTACCCGACACCTGCAGCAGTTGGAAAGACCCCAAAAGTTCCTCACCAAAAGGATAAAGGGGCTCAAACATATGTCATACGATGCCCGACTGAAGAAACTCCAGCTCTATTCAGTTGCATACCGTCTGCTCAGAGGTGATCTGTGCCTGACATACAAGGCCATGTCCAACACGGAATTAATGGACATGCTTCACCTCAAAAATCCAAATCCACCAGAGCCACGAGCAAGAGACTTAAACCTCAACACGGATATAAATAGGACGTGCTGGAGGGACAGATTCATCACCCAGAGACTCCCTACACTATGGAACAGAATCCCAGTCCATGTGAGGCAGAGCCCCTCACTGACTCTGTTCAAGAGAAATCTTGACGAGTGGATGGGAGATCGTAGGTTTACCCTGGGAATCATCTCTGTATCACTGCTGGACAGAGGCACAGCAAACTAATGGGTATAGTATTCTCATCCTAAGGGGTGGTGAAAGCCACACACACTCTGGCTAGGCTTATAAATGCCCTAGGGCAGATAGCCTAGTATGAACCTATGAACCTATGAACCTATAATAAGCTAGTAATATTGCAATAGGAAATGGATGGCAAACTGATAACAGGCTCATAGTTAGTGTCTTAACTTTCAGTACAGCAGCATTCACCCCTTATGGGAGTAGAACCAACAGCCTTCTGCATTAAAAGCAAGTACACAACATTTTGTGCTACTAGCAATGTGAGCCGACTTAGCATAATCAGCACTAAACTTCTCTTCCCTGCAGCTCTCAGCTCCTTGTAAAATCTACGTAATACTCAACTACATCTCAACTTGCAGCACAAGAAGTCTGGAAAAGCCAAATTTATTGGGGTGGGTCAAAGGGCAAAAACAGGAACACATTAAACATTGCTTGTATAATCTTGAAAGCTGCTAGAATAAAATGCTGTGTTACCATCATACATTTTACTGCCAAGGTCACTGTGCAAAATAGTCAGAACAACATACCACTATGCCAAATCACCTGCTTTGTGAAAGAGAGGAAGACTGAAACGTAAATGGCTATCATTTAATGAATTCAGTTCTCACCATAGCTGTCAACCTCTTAGCACAAAACACCTGGACAAACCCAGTAATGAGGGAATACAGCCCTCAAACATATTCAGTGAATTCAGTTCTTGCCATAGCTGTCAACCTTAGCACAAAAAACCTGGACAAAGCCAATAACAGGGTATTACAGTCCCAAAAATAAGGACAAATTTCAAATAGTCATAAACTTAAAAAAATTGCTATAAAAAAGGTTGTGTTAGTATATATTTATTCCTAGAATAAAAAGTTGTTTTACTATGTCACAAACACAGGGATAAGATGCAGACTCCACACAGAAGGCACCCCAGCCAAGAATCAAACCAGAAAACCTATAGCTGTGAGGCAACAATACTGCCACTGCACCATGAAATATGTAAGGAAGCAAACATTCAGAAACCTGAAGTCTGAAATTTAAATGCCTGTCAATTTGTTAAAAAAAAAAAAACAATTTTCAGCAGAGGCCCAGGAAAAAATAATGCAGACATGTCTTTGTAACATGGGAGGACACAAAAGCAAACCCACACAAACACAGGGAGAAGATACAGACCCCCCCCACACACAAAGAAGGCACCCCAGCCAAGAACCAAACCCAAGAACCTATAGCTGTGAGGCACCAATGCTACTTTGCTACCACTGCACTATCAAATTTTAAGCATTGCAATATTTAAAAAACACAGATATGATACAGATATTGATCAGATCAAATATGAGGCAAAAATCTGCAATTTTTTTACAAATGGTGGTGGGTAGGGAATTCAGGTCTTTAACACCTGCATACAAGGTACAGGGTTCAAGCCTGAGGTATTCCCTACCACACCACCATGAGTAATCGCCAGTACATCCCACCTGGGTCATTCACACACACACACACACACACACACACACACACACACACACACACACACACACACACACACACACACACACACACACACACACTCTCTCATCATATTACTCACCAACCCTCGGTTCTAAATAAAGTCCTTGAAGCTGCTTCGACCTCCTGCTCGTGTACATCCAACATAACGCTTGAATCCTCCTGCTTGAAAACGGCCGGAAATACATGCGTGGTGAGCTTCCGACTGGATGAGCTGACGTCATCGTGCAGTAAAGCGCGAAAACGTGAAGCTTTAAAAAATCTACCCCCCTTCTAAATAAGTTGTACTGAAATCAGTACAGTGCGTATGCCTCCCGACGTCCCTGCACTCAGCATAATCCTTGACAATTGCATCCTATGAGCATGTGTACAGTTTGCATTGGTCATACTATCCCACATATACCCATGACTGCTCCACAGCAAGACACCTGTCAGCTGTACACCGGCCATATATGCTTCGTTCAACAGACAGAGTGACCTAATACATTGCAGAGCTGTAGCCCACAGAGGGAGGACATCTGTGGACAGTTCCAGCACGGCACTTCATTCACACATACTCATTATAACACAGTATTGACAGTGGAATCATCCAAAGAATGCAGATAAGGCTCCCCTCAGTCTGTTATTGACGGACACCTACTGTCAGAGATCCTTAGCAACCCTCTCACAGCACACACCGACAACATGGCTGTGGCTTAGCACATTCAATCCCTGAGACCTCCACGGTGCCCCTGCTTGACAGATGCACAGCTCACTAGCCTCACATGTTGCCTTCTGTGACCTACTTTACAGTGGCACGGTAGCCTACTATCCTGAGGATGCAGATGCCAAGCACACTCTGGATGAGCTGTCATTCCCTATGGCAAGAAGCCTAGTATTGACCTCTACACCCATATGTTCAATTGTCGGATGCACAATATTTGTTGTGCTGTTCTACTGTTTGCAGGTCTTTATTGCCATAGCATTCCCTGTTCCTATGACCAACTTGTGTATCTGTGGCAGATGTTTGCATATGACGACGATCCACTATATCACTTTTGTCTCTGTGGTCATTTACTGTGTGCACTGGGCTGATTGCTGTGTTGTGGTTGGTTCCTGGACTGACACGTACAAATACCAGATATGTGTGGCCAACTGCTACACGGAGATATGACCTAAGTGTGTGAGCATGCCCAGTTCAGCCTTTCCATGGCATGTTGTCTGACATATGCCTCATTTATCAAAGTGTGCGAGCATGCCCAGTGTGAGCTTTCTATATGTTGCACTCTGAAGTCCACCACATATTTGGGTGTGTGTGACCTTCGACATTATCGCACATTTATGATTGTGTGCTGGGTGTCATGTTGTGTACTAACTGGCCAACTGATTCGTGTCTGCCACAACAAGGATTATACTGTGCCTGCAGGAATTGCATGGGATACTTTGCAGACAGTTCTCAACATACTTTCATAATGACCTAACACTGTAGTACCGTATAGTGTACTGGTTCGGTACTTTCACTGTGGTGGACAGTATCCTGGGCTTTAGTCCTATCACTGCTTGACATCTTCACAGTGAGCACAACAAACTGTGTAGGGGCCAGTTGTGCACATATGACCATGTTGCAATATGTTCAGATATGGACTACCTACACCAGGCTCGTCCAACATTGCTAGTGTATTCCACAACATAGGTGGACATTGGCAAATACTAGCGATGTTCTGTAGGCCATTTCTGATGGTAGCCACAGGGTGTGTTTGTCCTTCGACACACATTGTAACTGGAGTTTGCCATTACATATGTCATGGTTGGTATACTGTGCCTCTGTCTACCTCTGACATAACAGTGATACTCAGGGTAGCCTACCATCTCCCATACACTCATCAGGATGCCTCTTGAGGGGTGTCGATATGTGGCACTCTGGCTGACCTGTACCAGGAGTTTACTGAAGTGTGGGGGTGCCTTCTGTGTTATGGATCATTCTGTACAGCTTGTCCTATGTATGTCAGTGCTGGGGTTCAGGTCTCTCATGTGCATAGCTCACTGCCATTCAGATTGTACAAGGTGCAACATGTTCATTCATTCCAGGTTGGACATGGCTTCATACATCAGGCACAGCTTTCCTGTAGCTGGGAAGGATGGCGGTGTGTGGGGCTGCAGTTTGTTTACTCAGGCAACACATGGCATCTATTCATGCTCTTTGCTACCCCTGGTGGGGTACTGTTGTGGACTTTACAGTTGATGGAGGTGTCTGCTGCGGTATATCCCACAGGGGCTATTGTAGTCAGTTGTGATGCTGATGGAGGATGGCTGCAGAGGCAGAGTGAGTTCCCCTTATCTACATCTGCCAGCCTTCATGTTTGGGTGGGTATATGGTACATGTTTCTGTGAACACTACAGACACATGTTTGTCCAGTGCAGGATATTTATCACCTTTTGTACCCAGGTCTCACATTACATGTTAGGTACCTCATGGGTTAACGCCTGTGTGGTAATTTGTGGGCACTTACTGTATATCCACGGTGTCTGTCTATACACAGTTCTGCGATTAGCTTGCTGACATGGCTATGGCTACAGTTGTCTGTTTGTAGGTGGCCCTTTTGTGGGTTGCTTGTGTCAGCTGGGGGTCGGATATGGTGGGCTGTTTGTACTCCTCTGCATACATGCTCAGTCACAGTCCTTCCATGTTGGCCTATACCTATTGGACATGTATACAGAAGAGGGGCGGGGGGGCCAAGACCAGGCCTTGTGGGATGCCACTCATATCCGCTTTGTAGTCTGACATGGATGCGGCATGTCTGACCATGTCAGTTCTGTCCTTGGTCTGCTTTGCAACCCCTCTACTGACATAGGGGTATATATTTAAGCTGGTGAACATATCCATACTGAACTCGTACGGTATTGTCTAGAAGCATGTGCACGGTCCAGCTACGCTGTGTGGACCACATAGCCCTCATCAATGACCTTAACGACTGCTTCAAATGGGTCAGACATGTTTAGGGGCCGGTTCTGCAGTTACAACAGCCACAGTGTGTAGGGTCCAGTATCAGTAGGTCCACATTAGCCTTCTGTCTGCGGTACATACTGATCCTTTCCATAGCTGTGCAGAACAAGCTTGTCAGGATCCTGGGGTGGTAGTTTCGAGTATCAATTCAGGCAACACCTTTGTTGTGATGGACCACTGTTGTTGCACACTGCTCTTTGGGTACATATCCTGTGGTAAGGCTGACATTGGCCAGTAGTGTGATTTTGCATTCCATTACTCTTGGGGTCCATGTTGGCCTCAGCACAGGACACCATCACATACCTTTGCTGCTGTGTGTTCTGCTTTGCAGATGATGGCTGTTACCTCAGCATCTGCAATGTCAGGGGACCATCTGCTGGGGGGGGGGGGTTTGCACTGCACCTGACAGGTTGTATGTTAGCAATATGTGTGTGTGTTTGGTATGTTGTTTGTAATATCTGTGTGATTCGGAGCATATCTGTGGATGCCCAACATGGTTCCTACCATCAGTTGGGTATGCCTTGTGATTATCCATAGTGTCCTGTACGTTTTGTATCTTCATAGGTTCATGGGTTCATAGTAGGCTAGACACCCTAGGCCATTAATAAGCCTAGCTAGAGTGTGTGTGTCTTTCGCCACCCCTTGCTATGTTCAATTATGGCCATTTATGAGGTTCTTCACTGTGCCTCTGTCTGGTCGTGACACAGTGGGGACCCCCAGTATACATGTGCGGTCATCCATCCACTTGGCAATATTCCTGTTGAGGGGTGTCAGTGAGGGGCTCTGCCTACCATGGATTGGGATCCTGTTTCTGGGTGTGGGGAACCTATGGGTTATGTATCTGTCCCTCCAGCACATCTTATTTCATTATGTGTTGAGGTTGATATATGTGACTCTCACAGTTCCAATGGCTTTGATTTCCTGTGGTGTAGCATGTCCATTACTCCTGTGTTGGACATGGCCTGGTACAACAGACATACAATGCCTCTGTGTAGGCAGTGTGTGACTGCAGTCAGCTGGGGTGTCTACAGCCAGGCAGCATATGACATATATTTCACACCCTTTATCCTGTTGGTGGGGTAACTATGAGGTCTTCCGAACCGCTGCAGGTGTCACGTATGGTACATCCCATATGAGTCATTGTACTAGATTATGGGTCTGATAAGGGAACAGTACAGCGGCACAGTGACCTCTGTTGATGTTGATGTGAATCCTTTCATGATACGGTGTCCAGTATCAACAGTCTTCATAGCCACATTGGCATTGTGGCTGTCACATGACAGATTAATGTCGACTTGTGTCCCTAGGTCCCTGATGACTCCTTGCATGCATAATGGTTTGACACCTATGTGGTACTTTGTGTACCTTGTCTGGTACTTGGTGGGACATTCATACTGTCCAGTGTCTTCGGATGTCTGGGTGGGGTTCTTGTGTGTGAGAGTGTGGTCTGTCGCATGCTACAGACTGTACAGCAGTTTTGACTACAGTTATGTGCATGGGTGGTGTCCGCTGCTTTGTGCATTGTCAGTTACCTGGCTATATGGGTGCCTGTGCTGCATATGGATACTCCCCCTCCTTTGATGTCTTGGTGCAGGTGTTGGGGCCATAACACATGGTATGTGGTATAACCTAGTAGTGCTGGTGTGTTATCACTAGGCCTGCAGCAGGCGTCTGTCACTGGACAGGCATCAATGTTCTCCATAATGGGAAGTGCCTCAGGGGCATGCATATTGCAGTTTACACATCTGGCATTGGTCAGCATTACCCTTATGTTTCCTACCACTTATTTTTTCTAGGGTGGTGGGTAGTCTTTTTGGCCTTGCCTACATACGGCTCTATGGAGGTGGCATAGGCCTTATCCAGTATCCAGACGCACACGGGTAACAGCTGACAGCCATCCCTGTAACAGCAGCATGGCTTGTCATGCTTGACATCTCAAGCAGACACACATTACACCCTCTTGGACTGACAGCTGTAACTGGGCCAGCTGTTAAACATGAGCATTCTGTGTTTGTACTGTGGCATCATTCTTGGTGAGGGCTGGATGCTGCACACAGCCAGTGTCATCCCGCCTGGGGTACATACTCGGAGGGACCATCCATGTCTCATTTGATGTTGACCAGGGAGGTACATCTCAGGTAATTCACACCAGCATGGACATTGAGTGCATCATATTTCTGCTTGCTTGGGGTGACCTGCGTACTTGTGTTAAGTGGCATTTTGTGGCAACCTACAAGCAGCTTACTCTACCCTTTCCCTTGTTCAGTCTGGTGAGTGGGACAGCTGTGTGTCTGCCTATACAGACACCTATTACGACTGTATCAGGCATGTTGTTTCTCCTTCGGGCCTGTGACTGTTTGGCACACCAGCTTTGCGTACTATTCGTTGCATGTGCTATGTTTGAAGGTTGTGGTTGCTTATGATCTACTTTGGAGGCTTCTGTTGGTGTGGTGTGTTTGTAATTGAGGCCTCCAGGAATATTTGTCTGTGTTTATGTGTTTGGTTTACAGTTGTGGTAGGTCTATGTGGGACTGGGTTTGTGGTGTATGTGGTTACCTTCTCCTCCTGACTAGTGTTGACAGTACTGAGTTGTTGGAGCTCAACCTCTGGTTTGGATACATGGATGCATCTATCACATATGTTTGTATTTATTGGGGGGTGTTGTGGTTGTCTGTGTACTTGGTACTGGCGTCACATTGCCTCTGGATTCATAGATTATACTTGTTGTGCTGGACTTAGTGGATTGTATGTGTGGACATATGTTGTTGCCATACTACTGGTCAGTGATTACTTCCCTTTTTATGTTTGCTCTATCATGTGGTAACTTCCTCATTCTCTTGCATGGTTTGGTAATGGCTGGAGGCCAGCATGCCAAATGCCTGCGTGTATGGCATTGTGTGTTGTTGTTATTTGTGATTGCATACTCCAAGCATTCCTGGCTGTGTTCATGGAATGCCTGTATAACATGTTCTGTGGTGTGTCCCATATTCTGTACTTGCACAGGGCCTTTTGTGGATTCAACATCGGTTTTGATGGCTGCAACCTATACTTTACACATGTTTTTCACTGTGGTATTCTGGCCAGGGACTGGGGTCAGGGTGTGTATATCCAGTGTGATTACTCTATGGTCTGGTCTTACCAGTGAGGGGTACACTTCTCATCTTGCCATTCAGTACCCATGTTGCTGATTATCACATCCAGTATGCTTACCCCTCTTGTGGGAGTAGTACATTGTTCCTGGGCATTTTGGTTTATGGAATCTGGGTAATTTTCTCCTACTGTGTTGGTGCTAGTACAATGCTACCGGTGTATGTCTGGGTATTTTCAGTCGAGCAATATAATGTGGTTTGGGGGGCTTGATATATTCATGTATTCCAACATAGGCCAGGTGCTGTTCCTGGTATTAGGACAGTGGTCTGCAGCAGGCTATATACTGCGAGACAGTTTTAGCCATTGGTATTTGACCATGGATATTCCATGCTGCTTCTTGTTGTGGTACCAACATGGGGGTGTGGTTATCCTTGCCATTTCTTGCTAGTCACCCTCCTTTTGTAGCTTGTTCCATGTTTTGTGGCTGTACAGCACAGTATGAGGTGTGACCTGGTAGTGTTAGGGTGCTGATGTGAGCCTTGCCCAGTTCTCTATTATAGGACTGGTATCTACATTCTCCTTACTGTGTGCATTTACACTGCACACATCTTGCTGTTTATACATCTGTCATGGGGTAGTATTACATGTAGGTTCCTATCCCTTGTAGAACCTATGAGGTTGGGTTTGTGTTTTGAGACTTACCTATTCAGGGCATGCTGTGGGTACTGACAGCCTTTGCCAGTATCCATGGGGCATGGCATGATAGGTGCACGCCACCCTAGCAGGTGGTGCATCATGTCAAACTCTGCATATCTTCCCAGCCTGTAACACATTGGCTCCCCTTTGACTGACTGCATTACTTCAGCCAATTATTGTACTTGATCTTCTTGTCTTCATAGTGTGGCATCATGCTTGGTGAGGGTGAGATGTTAGGCAGGGTCTTCATGTTTGCATATACTAGATGGTGTTACATTGCTTAACACATGGCAATCATGCCTCAGGTGGTGCTGCAGGGCTGCCTCTGTCGGATGCACATACTACACTCCCTGTACATGTTTGAGAGCAGGTTGTGTCATGTTAGGCATCCCTGTTACTATATGAGTGAGTCAGAGGGGTATCATTCCCAGGGTTCCTACTGAGACAGTGTATGTGCTATGCGTTGCCTCTTTGCCAAGGCCAGGGCATACTGGGCATGCCTCCTTCTGCCTACTGGGGCAGGCTCAGGTTGTTCCTCCTCTGAGTCACGCTCTGCCTGTGATGGCCTTGGCAATGGTGGGGGCTGTTTGGCCCGGCCCTATGCTGGTCCTGCTGCAGCTGTTTTCGCAAGATCATATTATGTAGCATAGCACATACCATGACAATATGGGTACATGTAGTTGGTGTGTACTGCAAGGCTCCACCAGATGTGTCCAGACACCGGAACCGTGACTTGAGCAGCCCAAACACATGCTCTATTACATTACGTGTTTGTGCGTGTGCCTCATTATGGCGTTCCTGTTCAGATGTTTGTGCATTTCTGATGGGTGTCATCAGCCACGGCTCCAGTGCATAACCTGCATCCCCCACTAGGTGTCCGTGTGGGATGTCCCCATTGGCAAATGTCTGGTACAGCTGCATCAAATGCCAGATGTGGGAATCGTGATAACTCCCGAGGCAGCCATCACACACATTCATTATTATGCCCTGGGCATCACACACGACCTGGCAGTTGATGGAGGGAAAGCCCTTGCGGTTAATGTAGGCCCTACCCTGCTCACCGGCTGGTGCTTTGATGCATATGTGCGTGCAGTCTATTGCACCCAGTACCTCAGGGTATTCCGCTATTTGCTGGAAGAGACGCATATTGCTGGCCAATACCTCACGGGCATTGGGGAAATATACATGATCACTGACATGTGCTGACATGGCATCCAGGAACTGGTGTAGTACCCTGGAGGCTGATGCCTTTGATATCCCCATCATATCGCCAGTTGGTCTCTGGAAGGTACCTGTTGCTAGTATTCTTAGGCCAACACATACCTTGGTTTCCACTGGGATGGGTTCCCTCTGTTGGTTCTGTGTGTGAGGCGTGGCCTGCACAGCTCAACAATTTGCTGCAGGAGCTCTCTGTCCACTCTATAGCGCTCTACTATCTCCAGCTCATGTAACCCGTGGTAGGTGACCCTGGGCCTGTACACTCTTCTCCGTCTCCTCACTGTGGGTTGTCTGGCACCATCTGCATTGTCACCACCCTCAGCAAGTCGCCTATGTCTCATTATGACAGCTATGGCAGCCCCTAACATTTCTGCTCTGAGTGAAGCTTTTTCAGTTTTCACTTCTATTAGCTTACTCCTGTCTTGCAGTGTCTCTTAATGGAAACATCCTGCACTACTGTTTGCAGAGTTTTAAGTGATGGGCTGGGCTACTATTCTGCCTGTGTAATTGCCTGCTTCTAATTATTTTCACCTGCTAGCTTCAGCAGTTATCCCTGCTAGCTTCCTATTAATTCTGTTGCTTCCTTTTTCCTCTCTGTTTCCTCAGGGGGGAGCAATGTGCATACTATCTGAAACACGCTCACAGTGGCTTACATGCGCGCACACATGCTTACATGGTTCAGAATCTACTTATTCGGGTTTACACGCGCATACACCCGCGCAAACACTGTTACACGTCTGCCAACAGCCTCCAACATACTCAGACTGCCTTACACACGTGCACACCCGCGCAAACAGTGTTAAACATCTCCCAACACGCTCCCACATGCTCACACTGCCTTACACGCGTGCACCCTGTCCTACTCGCGCTTCATGGTGCGCACACGTGCACATGCATGGCCAGCAAGAAACTTTGGTGTAGGTAACAGTGTACACCTTCCATTTCTTGACTTTCCATGACTTATCTAGTGGCACACCTCTTTCCATGATCTGTGCCTGTCATCTGTCATGTTACACTGGCCTCCAATGAACTGCATTTCTTTCTACCATTCCCCCCTGTGATGTCACCTATCTCCTACTCTATTCCTCCCCCTTTTGTATCTCTTACACTACTCAGACTGTGCTCATTTGGTATGTGACTGTGGGATTCAGTATCCGAACCCTCATTTACATGAGATTGCCTACTAATGCTTAGTTACATGTTTTAGACTCAGCTTCCCCCCTTAGCAACCACTACATGGTGGCCATGTTGGTTTTGGTCTACTGGTCCCTGCATTGTCATTCCATGTATTGCATGAAACCCACATTTGTGGGTTTATAACCTTCTTTTTTGTGGTTTTATACAGCGCAGCCCGTTTGCACGGGGCTGCGCTGGGTTTTCGCCGGAAAAAAAAATTATATTTTTAATATTTTTGCATTGGGTTATCTTGCCAATGGCCACATATTTGGCCATTGGCATGCTACCTGAGTCATATGCAACCTTTATTTGGAGCTGACATCGCTCCGTTGTGGAATTTGCAGAAATGTACTCAGTTGTCAGCTGAGTACATTTCTGCAGCTAAAACGTCTCCTGCATGGACTGGTTTCTGCTTCGTGGATCGCTAATATACCTCATTTGCATACCTTTCGGATGCAAGTGAGGTATTTAGCATGTCTACGCCCAGTCCGTGTAAGAGACGTTTTAGCTGGTCTCTTACACGGAGCTTAGGGCTGTTCCTGGATCGCGAGGCTTGCATGGAGTGTTGCACGTCTCTTACACTCCGTGCAAGCCTTCGTGAATCCTGCCCCATATCCTTCACAAAATATATAATAATGCAAAACCTGTTATTCTTTCTGAGTTTACAGGAGCACTATTTAAAATCTGTGCCTATTTTTGGCTATGTCCAGATTTCCTGCTCCAAGAGATTGAGAGGTATGCCAGTGAGTAATAAATCAGCCAGTTACACTTCTATACTTATTATCTTTTAGTAAATGTTAAAGTGTTCCTCATAAAATGAAAGGAACATAACTCACACCAAATGGTGATCTGTTATTGTGCCCATAAAATATTTTTTATATCATCTTCAAGAAATACTTGTTAAGCAGTCACGAAATCAAATGTCAAAACAGCAGTTCCACCTCTCAAGGTGGCACTGGCAATTAATTCTTCCACTATAGGCAGTAGTTGGAATCACTGAAATAACACCCATACATTGTGCCTAGATCTTGTGGAAAAACAACATGTATCTCCACCAGAACTTCTCAATAAGCCTTTATTTTCTTTTCATACCATGGCTCACAGAGTTTTTATGTGTTCCCAGTTTAACAGTAGCTTTCAGAATCAAGTTCTCACACACAAAAAAAGAGTACCTCATTTTGCTGCAACTAATAGCAATTGTTCCTTCTGCTTTTCATAGTATATTACAGATATTATCTGATCTAATACTGGCCTGTCACTACTACAACAAAAAAGTACCCAAGACAACTCATTACTGGTGTTAGTGTCACCGAGTTTCCTTAAATATTGAGCAACACCTAACTACTATAAAAGGCACTGAACATATACAATCACACTCTTAAATAAAAAATAGTGTCCCTTTTCTAAATGAAACAGGCAATGTATTTAATCATAAAATGCACTCCAGCAGTGATTAAATAATTTTACATAATTTCACTTGTTTGGGACTGTCTTAACTTTGTTATTGTGCTATAAATGGTAAGATCAAGAAAAAAAAATAATGTTTTGCCGAAGAGTACAAAGTAGTGCTGTCTGAAGCTTTTGACAAAACTATAAATCAAAATCTGAATAAGACAGTCTAAATAATCTTAGTGGCTGCGTAAAAAAATGACTGCACAAAGGCAGATACTTTCTATGGAGCAGATCACACAATTCATGTCATGTCTGTATTCAGAACAGGTTCTCTCTCACATCACCTCAACCTTGTTTTCATAAGTAAATAGCCATTGATATGGGAAATACAACAACTTATTCACAGGCTCTGGAAAATCACTAAAAGTCAATGCATTACGGTTTACAACAGCATACATCAAAATAATAAAAAGGCTTTAAGCCCTGATGATGGAAAGCAAATGTTAATGCAACCAAAGCATTTGGCAATTTAATGAAAGTTGCTTGCTCTTTCAAAAATTGAGAATATTTAAAAAATAATTTTGACAATCTCATTACATCAACATATTCTCCCATACTAGTCATACATTTCCTACCCTTCCACAGCGTTATGTAAGGGTTTGGGTTACAGCCTACAAGATTGTACTGTAAGGCTTTCCAGACAATTTCCAGCATCCATCTATACCGGACATCAACAGAGACTGAACACATAAAAACTATAATAAAAAATAAACATACTGCACAACCTGCGTTTCCATCCCAAGTCCTGACACACAAGTCACTAGTATATCCAGCTCTGCTCCATGAGAACAACTGAATGGATTTTGGGTCATTCTAAGAGCTAAATCCATCCTTTCCTCCAGTTAATTTGGACGTGCATAACCAATTATCATTGAATAAACAATTCTCATATATGCACAGCACTTCAAATGCAAAAGAAAAAATGGCCTAAGCTGTTTCAAATAATTATCTGCCTAGACACACACAGCTAATCAGGGGTCAGGCATGGTCTCACATGGCTGATGTCATTAGGCATGCCCCTGCACACTGATGACATTGCTAGCAATGCACAATGATGTCAGCATTTTCGAAAAAAAATGTAAATAAATAAAAAAAAAATTGTGCTTTCAGGGGGCAACTCAGTAATTTTGGCACCCCATTATCTTAGCCTCAAAACCAGGAAAAATGAGGATTTTGGTAGAGTTGAGAGGTATGAACTGGAGTTTTGTAAAGAATGATATATCCTTTGAATATCAAAATGATTTATACAAGCTGCTTTTGTTACAAATATATTAGAACTGTATGTCATTTGTATATCAAACTGATTTGTACAGATACTTGTGCTGAAAATTTGTGAGGTTTGCTTGTGTTAAAATGTATCAACAGTGTACCTGTACCCTGCTGAAATGAAAAGAAATGTACATGTATTATTGTAACTGAATTAAATGTATATGTTTGAATAGAGGTTACTGGGACAGCAACAGTTAACCAGCTAGCTTGCTTTAAGAAAAATAAGGGAAATGTAAATGAGCTGTTAAACCATTAAAACAACACTTGCACTACTGAATACAACTGGAGATGCTAGGTCTGGGAAACATCCTTTGTTCATTATCTCAGTAAAAAGTGGGGAAGCCCCAGGCGCTACCATAAACATTTAGATGTGTATTGTAGCTGTCTATGCTAAATTCCTGTCTCAGCTTCAAAGGGAAATACTGTGAGAACTTAGAATCAGGTGAGCAGATGAGGTCATTCTGCCAGCCCTCTCGGAAATTACATTTTAGATATTACAAAGAGAAATCTCAGAGTATTGCGTATTCTATTTGGGGGCCTGACTAGAAAGTCTGCTCACATATTTCGTCTTTCCTTGCCCAAATAAGTTATTAGGGAACAGTAAATTCTTCTAGATTCAGTCATGAATATAGTGAAGCTTAGTTTAGAGAGTGTTTTCTTTATTTGTATAAGTCTGCCATCAATGTTAATTTCAATGTTTTCTGTGATTTGAACTCATTGGTTTACTGTAAATATATTCAATATTTTCATGTTCTTTCATTATTTATTATTAAATATATTTAAAACTTTTATTGTGGCTGGTCCTTGTAGAAAGTATCTAACCTTTGAGAGTACCTATATTTATTTAGTGACACTGTGTGAGCCATTCCAGAAGGCCTAGGTATCTTGGTCAACTACTATCATTTGTATTAATATTAACTTTACTCAGCATAACTGGATACTCTTTCAAGAGACTTGCAGTGCATGACTGATGGCAGTGAATCTACCTTATAGTCTGGGCAAAGTTGGTAGAGTGGGTAATCTGTGCCAGTCTTACCCAGGTTTGTGTGTGTGTGTGTGTGTGTGTGTGTGTGTGTGTGTGTGTGTGTGTGTGTGTGTGTGTGTGTGTGCGTGTGTGCATGTGTGTGTGTGTGTGTGTGTGTGTGTGTGTGTGTGTGTGTGTGTGTGTGTGTGTGTGAAAATTAAATCTTAAAGAGTGTGTGTTAGCTACTTGGGGCAGGGACACAAAGCACTGGGTTCACAGAGAGGGTGCCAGAGGACTTGGCTTGAACACTCAGCTGAGGACCTAACCCTACAGCTGTACCACTGGGGATTCTTAATGGGGACCTGGAGGGAGACCGATATACAGACATCTAGACCCTGGGCTGAGTGTGTTCCCTGTGTGCTCTTTAGGCAAGGAGGTCTGCATCTGGAAATACTGAGTGTATCCATTTGTATTCCAAGTGCACATCCCTCTCCAGTATCATTTGTGAGTCACGATTCAGGCTTATTTATTACTGGCCCAGCATGGGGATATTACTTATTGGTGGCAGTGGTGGCCATCACATAGTGGTAGCAGTGGTGGGCATCACAGCAGCCAGCAGAACTAAACTGAGCAATTTATTATTGCTGAAATTCTAAACTGGACACTTATTCTGGATATGTTTTTCTTCTCTTTGTGCACATGCATGCATTTTAGAAAAAGGCTAAAGACATATTTAGATGCACAGAAGCATGGATATATTAATGAATGCATACAACCATATCTATATGCATAGGGGTATATAAACCTATCCAAATGAATATACAAACATTGCACATACATAAATGTCTTTTGCCATACATAGCTTTATAGTTACATGCATAGGTGTATACATAAATACATGCATACAAAATAGGCTAGCTTCAAACCATACTGGATTTGCATAAGCTTTGAGGCAAACTGCAGCTACAGCACTTAACCACAAGCTAGCACAGTTGCCACAGCAGATTGGAAGAGTTGCTTGTATTAGCCTTGCAATGTCATGCTTATCTTGTTTTCACATATACAATTTGCTGTGGTAGGATTGTGGCATTACTGACCTTAACAGAGATGGGCTGCATTAATTATGATGAGACCTCAGAAAGCCCTTAAATGTGGTGGAAAAATTATGTTTCATCTTTTTCTTTTTCAGACACCTTTATTAAGTTATCACTTGTGACATAGGCAAATTTCCATTCATGTAAAAGTAATCAAACTATATTAACATAACAAACATTATGCTTCACATATATTGCTATATATCATATAACCTAAGCAACATTATATAATTTATTCAATTCCTGCCTTATTCTTCTAAACAAGAAACATATTTAGTAAACCATCACCTACTACATAGGCAATCATACATTTATATAAATGAAAACAAACCACATCGACACAATCCTAGTTGCAAGCATTTTACATCACAAACCATACTAACACACTCCCAGTTGCAAACATTGTACATCACTTATAATCTACCCAATCTTTCTCACTCAAACATTACATAGCTCATTTAAGTCCTGCCACCTTTTAAACCTCATTCCTCCCTTGTATATATTGTTCCCCCAATTCCCAATTTTTCCTATGTAGTTTGCTCCTACCCTTTTCCAAATATCTCAGTTCCAGTTGTTTTATCTCTGTTACTATATTCACTACTTCCAGTATAATATCTTCAGATTTTGATTTCCATTTTCAAGTAATTGCGTTTTTAGCAGCCACCATTATTAGATACAACAAGGCCTTACCATGTCTAGGCAATTTTGATTCTGTATCATAGCTCAGAAAAATTATCTCCCTAGTCAGGCCAATCTGCCCACCCAGCATCTCTGACTTTGCATCCCACAGGGAATCCTTAAAGTCTGCCAACTCACTAACCACCCAGAAAATATGTTCCCAATTATCGCTTTCTTCCCCTTCACACCTCCAACATTTGTTGTCTGCTTGAGAAAAAATTCTCTAGAATCTTCTTGGGGTATAAAAATATCTATGTAAACATTTCCAGGCAAAAAATCTTAAATCTTCTAGATTTTGTTGCATATTTGGGAGACGTACATATGTCCTTCCATTGCTTCTTTGTGAATTCCTTTTTCTAGCTCTCTTCCCAATCTTTTCTAACCTCCTCTGATTTGTTCTTACAGTTATCATGCAATATTTATATGCTCTACTAAGTATTCCTTTTTTAATACCACAAATACTTGAACACAAACTGTAGAATAAAACAAATCCACCAAGTGGCTAAATCTCTCGAACACAATTTTCTTAAGCGCCTATCGTCCAACTGAATCATTGAACTTCTTCAGATAAAATTTGATTTAAAAGCTTCAATTTAAATAAGCCTCTAAAAAGGTCACATGACCTGTGTATTTCACATTTAAAGAAACAAAAATAATTGAATTGCAACCTATTAAACATATATTATTAAACTTCAAACCAACCAAATTCTCACACCAAGGTACCTTCAATGTAAATATAAATAAAACAGGTAAAAAAACAAAGATTTAAACATTATTCTTATGATAATATATCCACACCCTCCCCACAACTTATTATTCATGTGTTTAAAAATAAATTCTTAAAATGTATGGAAAATACAACAATACATGTATGTATATATGCCAAGTTCTTCTAACCAAGCTGTTTAATTTTAATAGGCAC
This sequence comes from Protopterus annectens, assembly GCF_019279795.1. Taxonomy (NCBI): domain Eukaryota; kingdom Metazoa; phylum Chordata; order Ceratodontiformes; family Protopteridae; genus Protopterus; species Protopterus annectens. Next base: position 1,151,153,391 of record NC_056728.1, read on the forward strand.
ATGATAGAATATTTGTCATTAAACCCAGGGTATGTATATGCATTGAGTCTTATTTGCCAAATAAGTTCTAATTTCTCTAATAGCAAAGGAAAAGGACCACCCTAGGGTTATTTCTAACTTGATCTATCACCCTAAATTTAAACTTATGATCAGGGAATATAGATATATGCCTTGCTAAAGCATTTACTTCCTTATGTTTGTTTATATTGTAGAACTGTTCATATACTCTATCCCTTAATCTACAATCTGTCTTGCCAATATAAAATGATGGACAGGCTTGACATTTTGCCACATACACTACTGCCTTAGCATTGCAGTTGAATTTACTTTTACTAGTTATCTTAAGACCATTGATAAATGTATTAGTTCTTTGCTCCATTATGTTAGAATTGCCACACTGAGTCATACCTATATTTGTCATGAGTGGCTTGTTCTCTTTTTCTAATAAGTTCTTAAATTTTAAACCCGTTCTCAAAACAAAATTCGGGGTATCACCCAATTTAGATACCAAAGTCATATTTTCCTTAAATAAATTCCAGTTTTTGATAATAATGTCTTTGATGTTCTTGATATCCAAGGAAAAAGTCAAGATACATGCCAAATTAAAATTAAAATTGCAAGAATGACCACTACTGAGCATGACTTCTTTGATGAGTATCTTAATCTAAAAAAGATGTTTTTACGAAGGGTGTATCCCTCAAAATTGATAGATGAACTAAAAGAGGAAGTTAAATTGAAAAGAAGTAATGGAATGTATAAGCCCATACTGAGACAGGAAAGGGAAATAGAGAATCTTGGTAATAATAATAATATGATGAACATGGTTTCTCTAACACCCAGAGGATAACAGAAGAGGATGATTTGGCATGTATCTTGGATTTTTCCTTGGATATCAAGAACATCAAAGGTGGTATTACCAAAAACTGGAATTTATTTAAGGAAGATATGACTTTGGTATCTAAACTGGGTGATACCCAAATTTTGTTTGAGAAGGGGTTTAAATTTTAAGAACTTATTGGAAAAAGAGAAAAAGCCCCTCATGACAAATATAGGTATGACTCAGTGTGGCAATTGTAACATAATTGAGCAAAGAACTAGTACATTTATCAATGGTCTTAAGATAACAAGTAAAAGTAAATTCAACTGCAACGCTAAGGCAGTAGTGTATGTGGCAAAATGTCAAGCCTGTCCATCATTTTATATTGGCAAGACAGATCGTAGATTAAGGGATAGAGTATATGAACCCTTGTACAGTATAAACAAACATAAGGAAGAAATGCTTTAGCAGGGCATATACCTATATTCCCTGACCATAAGTTTAAATTTAGGGTGATAGACCAGGTTTGGAATAACCCTAGGGGTGGTCCTTTTCCTTTGGTATTAGAAAAATTGGAACTTATTTGGCAAACAAGACTCAATGCATACACATACCCTGGGCTTAATGGCAAATGTTCTATCATGTGCCTATTAAAATTTTTTAAAAAGTTTGGATAGATGAACTTGGCATATATACATACATGTATTGCTATATTTTCAATACAGTTTTAGGTATTTATTTTTAAACACATGAATAATAAGTTGTGGGGAGGGTGTGGATATATGATCATAAGAGTAATGTTTAAAGATTTGTTTTTTGACCTTTTTTGTTTATATTTACATTGAAAGTACATTGGTGTGAGAATTTGTTTGATTTGAAGTTTAATAATATATGTTTAATAGGTTGCAATTCAATTATTTTTGTTTCTTTAAATGTAAAATACACAGGTCATGTGATCGTTTTAGAGGCTTATTTAAATTGAAGCTTTTAAATCAATTTTATCTGAAGAAGTCCAATGATTCAGTTGGACAAAAGGCGCTTAATAAAACTCTGTATGAGATTTAGCAGGTTGGTGGATTTGTTTAATTCCCTTTTTAATGGCAACTTCTGTTCTACAGCCTATTAAAAACTCAACCAGTGCTGGTCATTCATTTAGGGCCACCCTATTTCTTTCTCTTTGCCTATTTTCTGATATCAATCCCTGATAGGGAAGGTAATCTCTAACCTGCAGCCCAAATACATTCTTGGTGTTTTCTCATTCTATCATTTTTCCATCTGTAGCTATTTCCTCCCAATACTTTGGTTTGTTTGCCAGTTTTCTCCAGTAAATTCCAGACCCCTCTTCCCTATAGTCGATTTCCCTAATTGTAGTCATCCCTATTGGCAGAACCTTCTTTCTCCACTCCCATGTTGGTTTAGTTCTTAAAATACTTTTTGTAACCTTATGGATATAATATTCTGTATGATTATTGTTATTCTCCTTAAAGGCCTGGATCCTAAATCCCAGTCTGTACTTGTTTCTTGAGCTTCCCCCCTGTTTCATCATCATCCCTTTCCACTTTGATTTATAGTTTTCTGCTTGTGCTATGTACAGGAGTCTTAACTGTGTAGGTCTAAAATACCCCTTCAGACAGGGCAATCACAATATTTCCATTTGTACTGGAAAGATCAGTTTATCCCACTTGACACTTACCATCTTCCCCTCCTAAATAAAGCCTTCAGCTCTTTATTAATTGCTATCCACAACTTCTCCTCTGGTTGATAAAAATATGCCTGACCTATGTATAAGACTAAAACTAAAAACATTTTAACTGCTTGTATCTTACTATCCATATCCATATAACAAATCTTCCATTTTCTCAGTTTTTGTATTGTTTAGTCTCTTCCCACACATCCTTAGCTGCCAGACTAGAATCATTTTAATCCATACTCCTAAATACTTCATTTTATCATGTCCCTGTAAATATGGATATTCCTGAACCAGTTCATGTGTGGGTACATAATTTACCACTATTGCCTTTGTTTTAGCTTCATTAATTTTGTATCCCAAAAAGTTCTGAAGCTGTCTCAAAATGTTCCACAACACTGTAATGTATTTTTCTGGTTTTGTCAGGTATAAAATAATATCACCTGCAAATAAAAACAGTTTTTCTTGACTATCATGCCAATTATATCCTTGAATTTTTGAGTCCATTATTTTATTTGCCAATAGTTCTAAATATAAGATAAAAGAATAGGGTAACCCTGCCTTATTCCACTGCTCAAGCAGAAATTACCAATGAGGACCCCACCCATTTTAATTTCCACCTCTGATCCCTCATATATCCTCCTACTCAACCTTATAATTTTTTCAGGAAATGCAAATGCTTCCATTGCCCTGCTCATAAAGTCCCAGCTTACTCTGTCAAATGCTTTCCCTGCAGAGGTTTCATCCTGTTGATCTAGTTGATAGAAACTATTCTGAATAACTTGAGACATTTTTGGAATAATGTCAAGTTTCGGGAATGTAATGAGAAATTTTCCATCTGTCCTGAGGTGTCCAGTCTTACGCGGCCTCTGTCTTACATAATCGCCTATAATTTACTTCTGCCTGGGAGGAGTTTTTGTCAGCTGGAGAACATCTAAAACCAGATAATAGAGCAATGTTGTGTTATTATGTTCTCCACTCTCTGAAAACTGGGGATGAGAAGATAAACAGTGTTAGGAACACCAGAAGAATAACTCTAAAACAAAAGACACCTGTGTTACCTCCACCTTCATATCTCTGAGACTTGGGTCTGCTATACCTTTCAGACTGCATGCATGCTTTTGCACTTGCATGGTAAAATCTATTGGGTTAATGCAGTTTAAGAGATCTAAGCTCACAGCCCTGGTCCACATGCTGCATGCTGTATACCCATCTTTCAGCATGTAACAACATTATTTATTTATTTATTTATTTTCAGTTTGATTACTGAGGAAGTCCACTGGGCCAGAATGTGTCCATTTTCAGTGGAGGCCCGGGGAGAAAAGCTCCATAAGCAACACGAATACAAAAAGGTTACGTAATGCAAAGGTAAAATACATATATAAATTTTTACAGTTAGGAACAGCAAATGCTTAAATTGTACATTATAAACACAATTAAAGACAATAGATAGCACAGTTTACAGGTATGTACATTCAGAGCAATAAGTTTCAACTGTGTGAAAAATAAGCATCTGAGTTTACTTGATATTTACAATATTTAGATGCTTGGTCAAGAGAGAGAGCTTGCTTAATCTGAGGATGCTAGCTTAGGTATGTTTTAGGAGAATAGAAAATAAAGTTGTAGGGAAGCATGTAGCAAGGAGTATGGAGAGATCAAAGGGGAAATTTCTTTGAATTTATGTAGGGTGAAAGCTGGAACATTTACGTTTAGTAGACAGGTATGAGAAAAGTTGGGTCTTGAAGGATTCAGAGTTAGGTATAGTTCTAAGTGAAGGAGGGAGAGAGTTCCATTTTTGCCTGGAGAGAAAGAGAGAAGGAGTTGGCCTGCAGGATGTTTGGGTTTGTGGATAGAGGTTAAATTTTGGTGTTCAGATCTCAGAGATCTGATTGGGATGTATGGGGGAAGGATGTTTGTTAAGGCTGGGCATTTCTCTGGATAGAATATTAATTTGTGAGCAGTGGTTAGTTGAAGATATTCTAGGTGGTTAGAGAGTTCCAGCTAGTTCAGAAATTGTAGAGTAAGGCAGTGGTGAGTAGAGGTTTTGGATTTAGTTGTGAATTTAGAGATCTTATTATGGCAGATTTCGAGTTTAGAGGTGTTAGAAGAAGACAGGTTAGTTAGAAGAGGGGCTCCGTATAGTAAAGAAGGTAGGAGGTAGGTAGTTGCTATAGTATGCCTGGAGGAGTTAGGGAAAGCGGTAATTCCTATAGAGCATACCTAGCTTTTGGTGTGTTTTCTTTATGTTTTGTTGTATGTGGATATCAAATTTAAGGTGTTCGTCTATGGTAATGCTAAGGAGTTTTACAGAAGGGACCACTTCTATAGCAGTGTTGTTTTGGCTTAGGACTTTGAAAGCATTTTTGTTGAAAGAGAAAGCCCTGGAGGGAGGGAAAAGAAGTATTTTAGATTTATTAGTGTTGAGAGAGAGAGATGGTTGTGGTACATCCAGTTCTCAGTAGTGGAAAAAGCTATTTGGGTTTTAGTCAATAGTTCCGGAAGGTTAGAGGCAGCACAGACTAAGGTAGAGTCATCAGCGTATTGGATAACTGTTGTCAGGGATGACATTGTGAAGGTTATTTATGAAGATGTTGAAAAGCATAGGTCCGAGGATGGACCCCTGGGGAACACCAGTGGATGTTGGCAAGAAGGAGGAGGTAGAGTTCTTCCATCTGACAGCTTGAGATCTGTCTGATAGGTAGTTGGAGAACCAGGATAGGGTGTCAGGGGAGAGATGAAGGTAGGAAAGATGAAAGAGAAGGTGCTTGTGGGAGATGGTGTCGAAAGCTTTTGAAAGATCTAGCAGTACTGTGGATACTAGTAATCCAGAATCCCGGGCTTGATTTACTGTTTCTAAGAAGGCTAGTAAGGCAGTAATGGTGCTGTGGCCAGGGCAGAAAACATGCTGAGTGGGTGTTGTGAGGTGGTTCTGAGTTAAGAAAGGCATACATTGGTGGTGGACACATTTTTCTAGAATTTTAGATATTGGCGAGAGTAGGGCAATTGGGTGGAAGTTGGAGATATTGGTGTTTTTGCCTCCTTTTTGAAGTGGTAGAATAAAGGCAGATCACCAAAGTTTGGGTACATATGACTCTCTTAAAGATCTGTTAATTAGGATGCTGATAGGGAGAGTGATACCTTCAGCAGCAGATTTGAGGAAGGAGGAGGGTATGTTGTCGGGGGCATTTGAGCATGGCTTTAGTTTGGATAGGTGTCTTTTTATGAAAGTAGTTGAGACAGATTTGAGCTGGAAATAAAGAAGATAGTTATGAGGGCTGTTAGGAGAAGAGGAAAGGGAGTTGAATGGATTATTGTCTGGAAAAGATTTGGTTAGATTAGCTATGGATTCTGCAAAAAATGTATTGAAGTGAGAGCTTACTTCTGAGTCAGTTATGTTAGGGTCAGGGAAGGGATTATTTCTGGACCCTGGATGGACTAGGGAATTAACAGATTTCCCGAATTGTTTTGGGTTCTTGTTATTGTTGGACTGAAGTTTACTATAGTAGTTTTTTTTGTCTAAGGTGATTAGTTTTTTTACTTGTTTGCGGAGTTGGGTGTATTGAAGCAAGGTAGAAGGCATCTTATTTTTCTGGTATAGCTTCCAGGATTTGTCCCTGCGATGCATGATTTGTTTTGTTTCTTTGGATAGCCAAAGAGCAGAATTAGCCTTGACTCATTTGTTTCTTGGCGGGACTTGGGAGTTGAGAGTTTTTAGGAAGATAGAGTTAAAACATTCAACAGCATTGTCAAGGGGAAGAGTATTTAGGATTTGCCAGTTAATATGTTTAAAAGTGTTTGAGAAATTTGTAGGGTTGAAGTTGCTGAGATTACGAGTGTGGATATAATGGTGTTGATATTGGGTGGAGTTAGCTAAGCGATGTATGAAAGCAGGGAGATGGTCACTGAAGCTGTCTGGGATAGTGCCAGAGAGAGTTATTTTGTTTGGATGGGAGACTAGGACCCAGTTGATGATGGATCCTGGGGGGTGTTTTTTGTTAGGACGAGTGGTTGTGTGGATTACTTGGGTGAAGTTGTAGAGGTTAATGAATAGGGAGGGGGAAGGAGAGTTAATTTTTTTCCAATCAATATTAACATCACCTAGAATGTAGGTTTCGAATTCTATTTCAGTTGAGGCCCAGTGAAGAATATTTTCAAGGGTAGAGATGTTGTTGCCTGGGGAGATATATAGGGAGATAATGCAGATATTTTTATGTTTATTTAGTCATAGGAGACTAGCTGTTAGTTCAGAATTTTTGAATTGTGGAGTTGGAATTTGTAGAGGGATTAATGAAAGAAGGTTGGAGTAGATTAGTGCAGAGCCCCCACCTTATTTGTTTAAATGGTCACTTCTATGGATTTGGAAACCAGGAGGTAGGGTTTCAGAGTCAGCAAAATGGGGTTTTAGCCAGGTTTCTGAGATGACTAAGATGTCAGGTTGGTTGTGGAAAATCCAAGCTTGTATTTGGTGTATTTTGTTATTAAGGCTCTGGGCATTGATAGTGAAGAACGTAAGGGTGTTAAGAGAGGAAGCAGAAGAAGAAGAAGAGGGAGGGGGTAAAGGGGGGTGTGCAATAGAAGCAGTAGGGGATGGGGGGAAGGAGTTGTTATTTGTGAGGCAAGGGCCAGGGTTGGGATGGATATCTCCAGATAAGGCTAGGTCATCATAGGGAATAACTTTTAGCCTTTTGGGTTTGTTAAGTAGAAAGTTGTTTGGGGCTAGTAGTAGTTTAAGGGTGAAGGTATTTGTAGTAGTGGAGAAGAGTTTGGGATGGAATAGGTACAGTAAGTTAGGAGGAAAAAGAGAGGATGATATGATGTGGAAGTGGGTTGATAGAAATGGTTGCAGGTGAGTGCAAGGGATAGTTTGAGTAGGAGGTAGGCATAGGGGTGTTTTGGAAGAGTAAGAAGTAGCAAAATAAAGAGGAATTAGTAGTACAAGAAGGGAGCATGGGACACGGATAGTATAAAGGATTAGGGAGGGCATGTTTACAGAAGGGAGGGATTGAAGAGAGAAATGTAGAGGAAGTGAGCAGGATAATAGGGGTGGAGAGCTAAAGGAAGTAGATGGGGTTGTGATTCTTTACAGGGGAGAGAAAGAGACTAAGTGTAGTGAAGAGTGAAGGTCAAGTAGAGTGGGAGGAGTAAGAGTGGGATGGGTAATAAGGAGAGGACTGTGAGTAGTTAATTGGTATGGGTGGGAGGGGTAAGTCAGGAATAAATGTAGATGTGCTGGGGGCGGGTGGAATTTGGGGACAGGTTAGGGGAGTGAAGTGAGCCCGCATGGCGAACAGAGTGGGAAGAGCCAAAGGAAGGAGAAATGAGAGGAAAACAATCAGTAGAGTGTGAGAGCCAGAAGGTAAGTTTGCAGTGCTAAGAAGTAAGGTAAAAGACTTTCAGTGAATGAGGCTTGTAGGTAGATATATAAAAGAAATAACAATAGAAGAAGGTCAAAGGTTTTATGAGGGATAGAGATGGAAATATGTAGAGTGGAGAAGTGGATAGGTAATCCAGGGAGAATAGTGAGGGAGAGAGCAGTAGAAGAGTTGTCTATGAACTATGTGGGTAAGATAAGGTGAAGAGTGGGAAAGATAGTAGAGACAGCAGAACGGTAGAGGAGCGCCACCTAGTGGGCAGTCAGTTTGATACAACAGAGACCCCTATAGGGGAAATATCAGGTTAGAGGAAGGAAGGAATTATCATGAGACAGAGTAGGAGTAAAAATATAAGAGGGAGAGTAGGGTTATTTAATGGACAAGAAAAGGGAAAGTTTTGGCTGCTAGCTAACCTGGCAGGGAAGCGTACAGCGACCTACTAGAAAGTATGTATTACCTTTAAATATTGCAAAATGGTTAAAGCACTGCACATACTTTCACTGAAAATTCCTTGCAGGGAGCAGATGGGTTTTTAGTTTTAGAGTTTAAATGTCCTTGTATGTGGGTTCTTAGTATGGACTTCCGATAGGGTGCATTCAGGAGGTTAGAGCAGGATAGGCAGGAACACAAGATGGAACATGCAAGGAAAGAAAAACAAGCATACAGTGCAAGAGTCAGGAGTTATAATCAGTTATAACAATACACAGATAATTTTGCAAGTTGAAAATTGGATAAAGCAGCTCTGTAAAAATTAAGTTAAAGACAATCAAATACTGTAATGTCACAAAAACAAGACACAGAATGGGTAAAATGTGATTAATAGCAGGCACAGCACACAGTTCAGCTAAGCGACAGAGTCTGATAACTATGTTATAATCCTAGAATGTGTAAAATGCATTAGGCTTCGGGCAGATTAGTATTTTTAATTACAGCTAGTACTAACGACAGAGACTGATACTTAGTTGTACTCCTATTATGTATAAATACATCAGATTTCAGGCAGAGTGGCATTTTATAATGCAACTAGCACATGTCCAGTTAATTTGATTAGCACAAGCCCCAAACGGCTGTTTTAAGACTCCACGTGCAGAGCTCTGAGATAGTAGAGCGACTGCACAATATTCGGAGTCAGACAGAGAAGTTGAAGTTTTAATACAGAAAACACAGTTTCAGTAAGCAGTTAAACAAGCCCACATAACATTTAGATTCAGTTAAGAAGTTGCAGTTTTTTAAAAAAAACAGCTAGCACACTTTCAGTTGAGTGACTAAACAAGCCCCACACAGCTGTTACAAAAACAGCGTGCTAATCATTAAAGTTTGAGCGTTAACAAGTACATTTCCATTAGGATTAGTCCAAAAAAGCTTCCGACTAACAAATAACTAGCACCGTTTCAATTAAACAACTTAAATAGCTCTAGCAGCTGAGTAAAAACATACATTACTTCAGGATGCAGATAGGAAAAAAATAAAAAGGAAAAATAATTGCAATTTCTATATTAACCAGTGCAACTACAGATATACGACAAAAAAAGGAGAACAAGCTCCTAACGGCTGAAATCAGACACCGCGTGCAAAGAGCTACATTAAATAAGCGTTTGCACCGGAGAGCAAAGTACACACAGTTCACTTTTACAGATGACCATTGAAGGCAGGCACAAACATAATTTAATTTAAAACTTTAGTTAGGCGACTGAGACCTTCAGAGGATGTGCATACTGTAGGAGAATGCGAACACCGGAGCCAGGGATGCACAGCAGCTAGGGGCAGGACTGTAGATTAAAGATGGTGCCTCCTTGGATGGGGTAGCTAAATAGAGTGAGGGGAGGAAGTTAGGCAGAAAGGGGAGGAGTGAGTGGGCTGAAAGAGGAGGGAGAGTAAACAGTGAGTACCATTACAGACCGGAAGCTTTGAAATAAACTGCAGCAGGTGAGACAGTTCAGATTAGTGACAGGCAGAGGAGCGGGGAAAGGTGGGGAGAGTAGAGTTGGAAAAATACAGGGTCCGGAACAGGAAATAGTTGGCAAGGAGATGAGTGAGGGAGAGTGAGACCAAGTGTAGAATGGAAAGGATAAGAAATGTGAGACGAGAGCCAAAGGAAGGAGAAATGGGAGGAAAACAATCAGTAGAGTGTGAGAGCCAGAAGGTAAGTTTGCATTGCTAAGAAGTAAGTTAAAAGACTGACAGTGAATTAGGGTTGTAGATAGACATATAAAAGAAATAACAGTAGAAGAAGGTCGGAGGTTTTATGAGGGATAGAGATGGGCATATGTAGAGTGGAGAAGTGGATAGGTAATTCAGGGAGAATAGTGAGGGAGAGAGCAGTAGAAGAGTTGTCTATGAACTATGTGGGTAAGATAAGGTGAAGAGTGGGAAAGATAGTAGAGACAGCAGAATGGTAGAGGAGCTCCACCTAGTGGGCAGTCAGTTTGATACAACAGAGACCCCTGTAGGGGAAATATCAGGTTAGGGGAAGGAAGGAGTTATCATGAGACAGAGTAGGAGTAAAAATATAAGAGGGAGAGTAGGGTTATTTAATGGACAAGAAAAGGGAAAGTTTTGGCTGCTGGCTAACCTGGCAGGGAAGCATACAGCGACCTGCTAGAAAGTATGTATTACCTTTAAATATTGCAAAATGGTTAAAGCACTGCACATACTTTCACTGAAAATTCCTTGCAGGGAGCAGATGGGTTTTTAGTTTTAGAGTTTAAATGTCCTTGCATGTGGGTTCTTAGTATCTTTAATCTACAGTCCTGCCCCTGGCTGCTGTGCATCCCTGGCTCCGGCGTTCGCATTCTCCTACACTTGTGTTCCTGCCTATCCTGCTCTAACCTCCTGAATGCACCCTATCAGAAGTCCATACTAAGAACCCAGATACAAGGACATTTAAACTCTAGAACTAAAAACCCATTTGCTCCCTGCAAGGAATTTTCAGTGAAAATGGTCAATGGAGCCAGAAAAATGTCTACTCTACTGTGCACTGACTTGCAATTTACTAAACAACCATCTTGTCAAATACAATTCAGTGAAGAAAAACTTTTCATTTGCTTCTGTCCATAGAAAATCACTGCTGGTGAGGTTGGACGGGCAGTAATTCCTTTCATTTGGGAGATTTCTCCTTTATTCATGTCTGTGTGACTGTGGAGTTTGTATATATAAGCCAAGGGAATGTGAAATGCTTGCCTTATTGGAACTTGCTCCTTTCCCTACAAAAATTGCTTGCATTTATTTTATTTTATTTTGATTGATGTATCAATCAGTTGTGGCTGTCAAGTTATTCCTCTGTGACTTGAAACTCAACAGGTCATAGTGGGTGGCAGAAGTTCCTAAAAAGACTTACAAGGTTCAAATGCTTTGTAGGTGAATGACACCTGCTATCTGGGGTCAATAACAATAATAAGACAAGATGAAGATTTTGTTGTCATTTTTGTATTGGGGCCCAAAGAGGGTGAGAACTGGGCTTTTTCCCCTCTATCCCCCTCATGCCATCAATGTTATGAGCAAGTCATTTTTCATCACTGGTTGATTACAGAATTTGTTTGTGCCAGCACACCTGTGTCCTAAGGTAAGTACCATTTAGGAAAGTAGTCAGGAATATTTGGACTTCTGCACCAGAATATAGAGCAAGAATCCCAAAAAGTTGTTCTCAGTGTAGCCAACTTACCAGTTGTAAGCCTGCCTTGATTTCAAAAGACCTGCTCTCAGTGTAAGTGACTTACTTTGGTGTAAGGCCTAGTGGCTTACACCAGAGGCCATATTGCAAAAGATCTGTTTTCAGTGTAAGTGACTTACTCTGGTGTAATACAGTGGAGTAGGTCACTTACACTGAGAGCAGTTATTTTGGAATTGGGCCCATAGTGTCTTATCTATATGTAGCTTCTCACATCCCACCTTACATACTGCATATTTTGGCAGCAAGCCTTTTGAACAGTAAAACAAAAACTGAAGTGATGTGAAATAAAAGGCATAAGCAAAAGAATAAAACAAATCCCTTATTCCAATGTAACTTAGTAATAAAAAACATGGAAAATAAAACATTTCTTATTTACATTATAGAACATTTTAATAACTTAAATAAAATATGTTTTAAAGACTATAAACCATAGTGAATGCCTAGATTCAATGATGGGGAGCTTCCAGACTGTGTTTCTAATAAATAAAACCCTTGTGTCACCTCACATTACCCCTTCTGAACGAGTTGCATTTTTTCATATGATGGCACTCCTTAACCATGACTAAAGTACGTTACAGATCATGCATTTTTAGACTTCAACAACCAACTATGCTTGTGTGTTTCCTGAATGCCCACACATGCTTGTGTATTTATGTTATGTTAGTTACTTGGTTATTTATTTGTCTTGAATATGAGAAGATACCTTATCACTTTTGCATTTTAAAAATCTAATTCTTTGATCTGTTTTATCTGGTACTGACAGATATGCTTCTACTTGGATTAAGTGCCTTGTTAAAGAATGCAATTTTCCATTTGAGATTCTAGATTAAAAGGTGGATAATTGTTGAATCTTTCTTAGCTTACACTGCAGACTGTATTCCTCTGAATATATGTTTGGTTCTTTTCTTACATTCCTCCAAAAATGTAGCATAGGGCCCCAAAGAAGCAATCAGTCTAATGGCTGACTGAAAGGCAATTTTAGATACACATCTGCTGCATGCAGAAATAATGGATACCTTGCATTGCAGAAGTAATTTGGTATCATTATGAGCCAGTCTGTTTTTACAAAAAACAAGTTTATGTTTATGTCTGAAGCAGGCAGGTTAGACAGAATTTGCTCATCCATAGCAACCAGATGATAATTATTGCAAAATATAAAATAAAAAAAAAGATGTAGATGAAGAAGGAAAATTGTGTTTTCTTGAGGCTGCTTCTGGTGTTTGAAATTTATAAAAGATATAAAAGACTGAAGGGAATTTAGCAGTGAGAGTGGTCCTTTAACCGCATGTGTACCACACGACTAAAGCCATCTGTGCCAGTCTGCATTTATAGGTTAATATATACCATTTAAATTATAGTTTAATTATTTATTTTTGTTTTCTGCTTGTTTACCGGGTATGTGGGTTGTTTTACTGACCTTTTTTAACCATGACCCAAGCTAGCAGAATAGTTACCAGTGCATACTTCAAATGTGCAAGACCATATCTAATAAAATGTTACATGGATTACTTGAGCAGAAAATGTATTAAGACAGTGCAGAGAATCATGACAAGTGAGCACCGATCATTTACATACACAATGGTTACATAGGAGGCATATGTCATTTTGCAGACCTGGCAGTGCAGTGCACTAAATAGCTAAACAGCTGAATATAGCTCAGGTACATAAGAGACATATAATTTAAGAGTTACACAGAAAATATAGGTCCCACTAGTAAGTTAGATTGTAAGGAAAATCTTCTGTGCAATGCATTTACTAAAAAATCTGTGTATAATATATATATATATATATATATATCCAACAGAACTGCATTTTCCTTGGATGTGATTAACTACCCCAATGATGTACTAGAAGAGGCTGCTTCTGGTGGTTTGCTAGCCATTGTTTCTGAAACAATTGCATCTGGACTCATCAATAAGGTGCTTCACTGTTTGCTTTTTATTCCGGTAAAGTATCCATTGTTTTAAATTGTGGCCATGTATGTATAATATTGTCTTTTTGGCTATAACTTAAGGGGTAAGCTTCTTCCCTGCTACAACCTTTGCATCTATACAGTATCATAGCTTAAGAATTTTGAAGAGAAGGCAACTAAATAGAAAAGATGTCCTATTATTAACAGGAAACCAGTGTGGTCTCTTAATAAAGTCACAATAATGAGTGTGGGGCTCGGCTAGAAATGCAAATTTGAAAATGTTATTCACAGCTCTTTGTTTTCTTTGAATGTTCGACAGTGAATGAAGTGTTTGTAAGGGTAAGCATTACTCAAGCTTGGGAAAAATACATTTTTGCTAAACCAGCCCTAGCTACCGAGGACAGAAGGTGAAATATCTCATAGCAAACTTTGGGTTAAGCTAGTGAATATAAGTGAACGGTCTACTGTGATGCTTAAGTATATGCATTCAGCAACATTTTCGATAATATTACCCTGTATGTCCTTAAGTAAGATTTGCGATAAGCCTGATATGATTTGTGTAGAACTAAATAGTATTGCATTAGCCTTTTTTGGGGGGACTGAACAAAAGTTTGTTATATTGACAGATCAATGGCATCATTTTAAAAAAAAATAATTTTATTTGTATTTATAATTCAGTATATATGGTATGACAGCTTCAAGGAATGAAATGTCATCTGCATATAATGTGAGTTCAGGGCTGAGTAGGTCGAATATTCATTTGTTATTGAATATTAAGAATAGGATTAGGCCCAGCACAGAGCCTTGTGGTGTGCCAGTAATATGAATGGCATGACATAAATGCTATCAGTAACGTAGTTTGTAAACCACTGGATAGTGTTGTCCAAAAATGATGCCTGAATTTGTGTAGTAGAATGTTAATGTTGACAGACTCAAAGGCCTGTGTCATGTCAACCAATATACCTGTTACAATTAAACTCTAAGCTGTTGTGGTGCTAATGGCACTGTGAAAACCATTCTGGCAGTCAGATAGAAGGCCATAACTGTTGATATGTTTAATGATCTGATTAAGTTTCTGCCCCATACTTTCTTGCAGCTGAGCCTAGATTAGTGATGAGTTCATAGGTTCATAGGTTGGTACTAGGCTATCAGCCCTAGGGCCTATACAAGCCTAGCCATAACAATTCCCTGGCTATTTCTTCCCACACTATTTACTTCCCTGGACCCCTGTCTAGCAGGGTGACTGACGTGATCCCCTGGGTGAATTTCCTTTCTCCCATCCAATCATCAAGGTTCCTTTTGAAGAGGGCCAAAGATGCACTCTGCTTGACATGTATGGGCAATCTATTCCAGTTCAAAAGTGTTTATAATCCTTGGGGGAGGCTACCTTAGATATGGGTATGACAGTAGAATGCTTGAAGACTGATGAGAGAATACTAACGTAAGGGAGCTGTTAAATATATAGCTAAGTGATTTGACTATATATAACCATCTGTTGTTTTAGGAAAGATGAAGGATACTGAATTTTGCTGATGTGGAATTTAGGTTTTGACGAAGTTTTTTTGGTATTCTTTACAAAGATCTCTGCAAAGTACAGCATGGCTGCATGTACTGCTAGTGGGCAGTACTGAGAAATGTAATTGTTACTTAATTCTTGTGTATTAAGGTTAAGAGGGTGAAATGGGAGGTTTTGTCTTGAGTAGAAGACAACAGAAATGATACGTACGTTTGAGAGAATTATGATTTTGTGGTCTTTGTGGAAGCTGATGGATATAGAAGAGTCTGTGATTTGTACTGTCAGTTTTCTAATATTACTCTTGAAATGCTTAGTTATTTTAATAATATTTGGTTTATTAGTGAGTAGTTACCAAAAAGACTGAACATTAGCTGGTCTTTCTCTTCCTCTCTCTCTCTGTTTTTTTCTTGACAGACATCAAACTAGACTGTAACAACAAGAAACCGTAACAAAAGCCTGGAAAGCTGTTTGCATGGACATTGAGAGAAACAGTGCCTGTTTTCCAATGAAATGTTGATGTATTCATGTATAATATTGTCTGTTATTTTTATTCAAGTACTGGATTGCAAGTTATAGAAGCCGCAGTGGTACAGCGGTAGCATTGTTGCCTCATAGCAAGAGGTTCTCCTGTTCGATTCATGGCTGAAGTGCCTTCTGTGTGGAGTCTGTATGTCCTCCACGCGGTCGAGTGGCCTCCGAAAAACATGCGTGAATGGGCGTGCCTTCGCTGAAGGTTGGGCATTGGGCTAGCAACTCAACACCATAAAAATCGACTGACAATCATTAGCGGACCGGAATTCCCTTGTGGTGACCCCTAACCAGGAAAAGACAAACAAACTGGATTGCAAGTTATAACTAGAGAGTTCCAGTCACTCATTAGATAGATTCAAATGAAGGCCTTAGAGTTGAAGAGTGTTTTTTTCTGAAACTGTTTAACACGTTTGATTTTCACCATGGAAAAGCAAAACTATGTGTTCACTGTATATTTGTTAACCCATACACATTGTAAAGTTTTATGGAATTTTTTTTAATTAATTCATTATATAGGCAGGCAGCTGGCTGATTATTGCAGAATTAATGGTGATTACATAGAGTCTATGGAATATAACTGTTGGCATCCATCCTCTGTAGGGAGACTGCTTTGCTAGAACTACCACAATTTAATATAATGTAGTTGGCATATTATAAGTGTCCAATAAATATGAATTTGTGAACAGAAGTAAGTGATCGTTGACAACATATCACTAAAGAAGCAGGACAAAGGGCAGGGTTTACTTGGGGGAAGTACTATGAAAAAATGGAAACTGTAGTATGTATGTACCCATAACCATAATTTAGCAAACATCAAGATCTAATTACTTTTGGTAAGATACCAGTAAACGATATTAAGGGGAGGTAAAAAGAGTATAAACCTCAGAAGGTAGTGATCAGAGCCCTGCTACTCAGCTTGACAGTGTGGTGTTTAATTGAACATGGCAGACAGGCCAATTATATCAATAGCATGCACCATCCAGCAGTTCCCATGATTCTCACATCTGGCACACATGCAACCTCTAGCAAAATTTTATGAGGAGGTGACTTCATAAAGGGTTATCTAATTGGTAGGTGCTCACATTACCAGCTACTTAGGCTACAATAGGAAGTACAGTGCAAGTCACTGATAGTGGTGTTAAAACTTGTGTTTTGCTGCATATGCCTTGGAACCATGGATGATGACCCCAATACAAAATCCCCAGCTCATGCCTGAGATGGAATACAACACCATGAATTCTCTGACATGGAATGTTGTTGAATGTGTGGTTGGATTTCTGAAGACACGTTTCTACTACTTCGATACATCTGATGCTGCACTGTGGTATGCACCTGACATTCGATACATCTGGTGGTGCACTGCGGTATGCACCTGACACTCGATACATCTGGTGGTGCACTGCAGTGTGCACCTGACACTCAATACATCTGGTGGCGCACTGTGGTAAGCACCTGACATGCGATACATCTGCTGGTGCACTGCGGTACGCACCTGACAATTGTACGCAGTAATTCATGACGTGCCATGTAATACATTATATAAGCATGGCAGAAGCTATAACTTGGGAACATCATAGTGCATCACAAAACTGGCATGGTAAGCATTTTAAATGTTGGGACTCCTAGAGCAAGTCCAAAATAGGGGGACTGAATTGACAAAAAAGAATCTTACATATACTGAGTCCAAGATTGTTTTTTCCTGGAATATTTCCTTTTTCCCGAGGTATGGCTGTCTCAGACTTAGTATATATAAGTTCAGGGGTTACAGGGAGACTTGCTCCCTGTCAAAAAATTTTTTAAAGAAGAATAGCAATGTTCGAAATTCGCTCCTCTCCTGCAATTTCAGTCTTTTTTCCATGTATTTGCACTCATGATTTTGAGTTCCAAAATTTCAATAGGGAGCCAGCTAGCAGCAGCAGCACCCTATAGAAGGCAGAGTTGGAGCAGTGCATTGTGGTACTGGCAAAGGAGCATCCTGTGGTCCACAACTAAGGGCCATGACAACAAAGAGTAAAACTGACATATCTGACTGCCATGTGCACGTTGCCATCTTTATCAGCCACAGTTGACCTGCTAACCTCAGGCATGAGCTGCAGTTCTGGATGCCCCACCAGAGAAAGGATAATGGATAACATGCCCATGACAGTGGTGGTACATATGCATCAGTCCCCACAGCCCATGGTTCACCGACTGGTACAGGCCAATTATATCAATAGCATGTGGGCACATTCTTTCATTGTGGTGCAGATTGTTACAGTTGTAGCTTAGATGTATTTGGAGAAGAGACATACATAGGTCGTCTGCTGAATATCGCTCTCTCACAAGCATGTCACTGCACAAGTTAAATATATATATAAATCCATCCATCAATCCAGCTACAACCCCTTTTTCCCATTTTTGCACAGGGGGTCACTTCAACATTGGCAATCATTTAGAGCCAAGGTTTACTGATGCATCCCTACAAACACTTGGACAGTTGTCAGCAGTCCAGTTCTCACATCCAATCTACCACCAGAGATGAGGCTTCACTCCTTGTGCCAGACAATGTTACAAGAAACTCTTATATCTTAGTCAGTTGTTTCTGTGTGGATGGTCGGCCTTCTGTGGACGGCCTGTCACTAGCATTGTTTTGCTCTTTGGTCTTGGCATGCATTATCATATTGGTGACCTGACAAATTACTTTCTGCCACAACTGATTCCAGAAATGATTGTGAGACACCATGACAAGACAAAGAAACAGCTGTATAAAAACATTGTAAACTTTCATTTACTAATTCATCAATCAAATATGCAAGTAAAAAATGCAGTGCTAGTGACTGATGACCATATAATGAAGAAATATGCATTTCTTTTTTAACATTTTTTAGCTAAAAAGCATAATATGTTTACATATTTCAATGAAAATTTGATTATGTGTAATACATAAAAAAGTCAAGTTCATAAAGTTAAGGCAAAAACAGCACACAAACTTCTCAATTCTCAGCTAATTTCCTAAAAATAAAAAGATAAAAAACAAATGTAATTATCCTTTTACATTTCTGATGTCTGCTGTCAGTGATGTCATCTTGGCGATGTGGCCGTCGGTGATCCGGCATTTCGTTCTTCTGTCGTGGACACACACACACACATATATAGGTTCATAGGTTCATAGGTTCATACTAGGCTATCTGCCCGAGGGCATTTACAAGCCTAGCCCATCGTTTTGTGGCTTACGCCACCCCTTTAGTATGGGGAACTATACCCATTATTTTGCTGTGCCTCTGTCGAGCAGTGACACTGCGGTAATCCCTGGGGTATATCTGCGATCTCCCATCCATTGGTCAAGATTTCTCTTGAACAAGGCCAGCAGTGCTCTGCCTCACATGTACCGGGATTTTGTTCCACAGCATAGGAGTCTTTGGGTGATGAATCTATCCCTCCAGCGTTTAAGTCTCCGCCCTTGTGGCTCTGATGGATCTAGATTTTTGAGGTGAAGCATATTCATCAAATCTGGGTTTGACATGGCCTTGTATGTTAGGCAAAGGTCTCCTCTGAGCAAGCGGTGGCGACTGAATAGAGCTGGAGTTCTTTCAGTCGGGCAGCATAGGACAGATTTTGAGACCCTTTATCCTTTTGGTGAGGAACTTTTGTGGCCTCTCCAGCTGCTGCAAGTGTCGGGTCAGATACATTCCATTGTACTCAATCATTGGTCTGATGAGTGATGAGTAAAGGGAGACTATGACCTCCCTTGATCTAGATGAGAATCCCTTCATGATAAGGTGGGCAATGTAGAAGGTCTTCCTGACTACTTTAGCTACATGGGTGTCGAATGACAGACTACTATCAACCTGGGTCCCCAGGTCCCTGATAACTTCTTCTGTGCTCAGTGGATTGCCACCTATTTGGTAGCTAGGGGTAACCTTGTTTTCAAGGGTCAAGGGTATGACTATGCATTTTTGGCATTTAACTTTAGGCCGTGGCTCTGGCACCAGTTATCCGTTTCTGTGAGACCCTTCTGAAGGATATCTGTGTCAGATGTGTTTTCTACTAGTTTGCAGTCATCTGCAAACTTTGTCAGCCATAACCCTCCTGTGTTTGCTTGTCCGGAAAAGTAGATGCCAAACAAGAGTGGGCCCAGGACTGAGCCCTGTGGGACACCACTTGTGACAGGCTTTGAGTCTGACATGGCGCCAGCAACTCTGACCCTGTGGGTTCTGTCACTCAGCCAGTTTGCAACCCATCTTGTGATGTATGGGTTAACATTTAAGCTGATGAGTTTTGTATCGAAGGCCTTAGCCAGATCGAGGTAGGCTGTATGGACTGCCTTTCCCTCGTCAATGGCTTTGGTGACTGTTTGAAAAAGTCAACCAAGTTTAAAGGCATGATCTGCCTTTTACAAAGCCAAACTGGGTTGGATCCAAAGTCTGCAAATTCCCTATGTCTTTATTTATGAGGTCCATTATGATCCTCTCCATGGCTTTGCAGATAAGGCTTGTCAAGCTAATGGGCCGGTAATTTCCAGGGTCTGTGGAGGCACCGCCTTTGTGAAGTGGGACCACAGTTGCAGTGCGCCACTCCCTGGGTATGTATCCAGAGGTAAGACTTTGATTAAACAGCTGTCCTAGCTGTGGGTTTAATTCCTCATTTAGTTCGTGGAGCACACAGCCGGGGACACCATCAGGTCCCATGGATGCTGTGTTTTTGCTTTGGAGAGCAGTTCTCACTTGGGCTGGAGATGTTTGGGGGCTGCAATCATTTGGTATAGATATCTCGTTTGCACTGAACCTGTCAGCCAGTATGTTGGCAATGTCTGTAGGATCAGTAATCTTCACATCATTTTGAACTAGTTCTGAACATATCTGGGAGTTTCCTCCTAGGTTTCTAACATAGCTAAAGAAGGCCTTATGATTGTCTTTTGAGTCTTTAGCTATTTTCTCTCGAAATTTGCTTTGGATGATTTTATGAGAGCTCTTAGTTTTTACTTATAGTGATCAAGGGTGTCTTACCTTTTAAGGATTTTGCTCTATCTTGTAGTAGCTTCCTCCTTTTATTGTAGAGTTTGTTTATGGCTGGGGTCCACCAGACTGCCTTTGGTACAAAGAGTCTTTGTTTTGCTTGGGATTGCCTTATCCATGCAGTCATGCAGGTGCTGGTAGAAGGCATTTGTAAGTGATTCAGCCTTAAAGGAGACCACACTAGTCTTTAGAAGTGTGAAGTCGGCTTTTGAGAAGTTCTTTACTGTGGTCTTTTTTATTTCAGGTGGGGGTGGGATGAGGACCTCCAGCGAGATTAGTTTGTGATCTGATCTCACCAACATATATAAAGGAAACCATAAGCAGCGATGACCTCCAAGGCAGAAGTCAGGGTATATAAAACCATGTAAATCCTTTATTAACCATAACCATAGATAAGTGCTTTCAGACTTCAACAAAGTCCTTCTTCAGATCTGCCATCTTCTTGCTTACAACCTATATATACCAAATATTAGCCAATAAAATTCCTGTAAATAGACACGGGTACCAGAGGCATATTAAAATGAATCTTAATATAAAATAAGACATAGTAGCAACAAATCTAAGAATTCAAGACTCCAAAAAATCAACAATTATCTAATATACCATATGAATTAAAATATTAATTATAATATTGTTGCACGACAAGTAATACACTGTCAGGCCATAATACAGCGACCCACTGCACCTCTTATTCACACTTGTTTATCAATGTGAAATGAGGAAAACACATAGCAAAATATATGTATAGTGCATTATGAGCTGACAAATACATTCATAGTTAAATTTTCAACATATTCATTAAGTCATCTAACCCGCCATATAAACCAATCAGAACATCTTTTCTCAATAGTCAACTTGTCGTGAATCTGGGGGATGTAACGTTAAGTAGAGCACTAATTCATTAGGACATCCCATATTGACAAATCAATGGTTATCGGCCTTTTAAGTCATCCAATAGGACAATGGCCTTCATTTTTTAACTACATGACATCAAACATACAGTGGTCCACTGCAGGTGATGTAGCCAAATTCCATTACTTATCTTAATCCTATAAGTGTTAGTAACTTTAGTATTTCAACACTACTGCCCTTATA
Organism: Protopterus annectens; assembly: GCF_019279795.1. Lineage (NCBI taxonomy): Eukaryota > Metazoa > Chordata > Ceratodontiformes > Protopteridae > Protopterus > Protopterus annectens. The sequence goes on from NC_056728.1 coordinate 1,151,174,985, forward strand.
ACTGAATTAAGAGCTTCCAACTTCAAGGGTTAAACGATCATGAGTAAAAAATTCAATAAATGTAATACTTCCTTTCACCTCATAACTTCAACACTCTTTACGACACTAAAAATGTGTTTATATCAATAAGAACATATTTAACCTACTTCCATCTCAGGTCAATTATAACAGTACCCACTGCAACATGTATCCCCTTATTTCATGTAACAGTTTTATAGAACTTTTATAAAAAAACTGTTATTAAGACTTCCCATCTAGATGAATCAGGGCTATCAGCCTCATAAGTTACCCACTCATAATAAAACACGAGTAACCTTTCATTTCTTAGCTTCATAATATTAAACGTACATATCTGGTCAAGCCTTGGCACAACAATCTCATATCCTCATCTAATTTATTGCCAAAAGTAATTCAAAAACTCAAATATATATATATATATATATATATATATATATATATATATATATATATATATATATATATATATATATATATATATATATATATATATATATATCATATATATGTATATATATATATATATATATATATATATGTATATATATATATATATATATATATATATATATATATATATATATATATGTAATACACTTAAATCCAACAACCTCACTTATGAAGCATAGCGATCTGCTGTATCCATATTAAGGATGATTCTAATAATGACATATATTACAAAATACCTTACCAAATGCAGTATTAAACTATTTTAACTATTGTTAAGACTATTGTTAAACAATTAACTAGTAAAACCTCTGTTATAACCAATTCAAAGCTTTCAAAGCTTGAAAATTATCCAATCATAAAATGAAAGGGGTGAGGTCTTTCCTAAAATTTCATGATAAAGAACGCAGTATTCTGTTGCTTGTACTAATGTTATTTGATTTTAATAATTTATCAAAAATAACCGAATGCAACCAAGAGCAGTTCAGAATCTCAGGGAGACTAAAACATTTTCCATATCTAGTAAATGTATCAATTCAACAAGCCTTTTTATATGAACAAATCAAATTCCTTATTATCAAAAACTTCGCAATCACAACCTAAGAAATATGCATAGGCCCACACGCAAGCTTTTCAGTGACCAATAACATACGACTTGGAGCATTGCTTACCCACAAACAATAGACAAGATTACATTCTTGATTTCTTATAAAAAAGAATAAGAATAATAAATAAAAGTAATGTAATGCAGAGCAATATGAAATAATGTGGTACTGTAAATAATAAAAATTAGATCAACTTCTGTCACGAAATTCTAATTATGGAAATAAGAATAAACCTTATTTAACAGGGCCCCGATTGTACCAATCCACACCATCTTGCTCTGTATAAACGAGTCAAATTATTAAAAAGCAAAAATCAACAAAGTTAGACTTTTGTTTAAATTTTCTTCCTTTTAGGGCTGGTTTAATAGATAAGTCGGCATTCAAACCTGCATAGATGCATGATTGGTGGTCAGCAATCCAGTTCATCTCAAAAGTTTCTGTTTTCAGCGTAATGTCACCTCCCTGTATGTTATAGGAACTAACTTGTAGGGCCATAAACTGGAACATATGCATTGGGTTATCTATTATGTGCTTACAGGTTCATAGGTAGGTTCATAGGTAGGTACTAGGCTATCAGCCCAAGGGCTTAAGTAAGCCTAGCCAACAAAGTTCCCTGGCTTACGCCAACCCAAGAAAGTTAATTTCCTGTGCCCCTGTTGAGCAGAGCCACAAAAGTGATCCCCAGGATGTATTCCCTATTTCCCATCCACTCATCAAGATTTTTCTTGAAGATTGTTAATAAGGAACTTTGCTTGACATAGATGGGCAGCCTGTTCCAGAGTATGGGAAGTCTCTGGGACAGGAATCTATCTCTCCAGCAAGTCCTGTTTATTGTGGTGACAAGGTTTAGGTCCCTAGAGCATGTAGCTTGGAGGGACTGGGATTTCTTTAGGTGTAGCATGTCCAACAGCTCTGGGTTTGACATAGCTTTATATGTTAGGCAGAGATCACCTTGGAGTAGGCGATATGCTACAGAGTAAAGCTGGAGTTTTTTGAGACGATCAGTGTAGGGCATCTGTTTGAGGCCAGTAATTCACTTTGTGAGGTACTTCTGTGGCCTTTCCAGTTGCTGCAGATGTCTTGTGAGGTACCTTCCAAAAGGGGCGTTGTACTCTATAATGGGTCTAATGAGTGTCGAGTAGAGGTGAACAATGACCACTTTTTTCCTGGGTGAGAACCCTTTTGTGATGAGGTGTGCCATGTAGAAGGATTTCCTGACTACTGTGGCAATCAGATTATCAAAGGAGAGACTACTGTCCACCTGGGTCCCAAGATCTCTTATCACACATTCAGTGTTAAGAAGACTGCTGCCTATGTGGTAGTTCATGGGTACAGAGTTTTTATCAAAGGGGATAACAATGCACTTTTTGGCATTGAGCTTGAGGCCATGGCTCTGACACCAGGCATCTGTCTCAGTGAGGCCCCTTTGTAGGATGTCCACATCATTTGGGGACTCGACTATAACTCCTAGTTTGCAGTCATCTGTGAACTTTGTTAGTCAGAGGCTTTCTGTGTTAGCCTGTACTTCAGAGAAGTAGATACCAAACAGGAGAGGTCCAAGGACTGAACCCTGTGGTACTCCACTTGTCACTGGTTTGAACTCAGATTTGGAGTCTGCAACTTTTACAGTGTGGGTTCTGTCAGTGAGCCAGTTGGCAACCCATCTTGTGACATAGGGATTTATACCTAGTTTAGTGAGTTTAGCTATAATGCCAGCTCAGCGCCCAACATTCAATGAAGGCACACCCATTTATGCATGTCTTTCGAATGCTACTCGACCAAGGGAGGATATGCAGACTCCACACAGAAGGTGCTCCAGCCGAGAATCAAACAGGAGAACCTCTTACTGTGAGGCGACAACACTACCGCTGCACCACTGCGGCTTCTACCTAGTTAGCTATTCCACAAAAAAAAAAAAAAAAAAGAAAAAACTTAATGCTGTTTGGCACCAGTTCTTACATTACAGGAAAGACAACTCCTTTCATCTGCTAAGACTGAGACCTTTCAGAGATTCAAGCACTTTAAGCTGTGATGGATTCCAGACATTCCCTTAGTGGTCATGTTCACAAGAAACCAAAAATGAATAGCTGTCTTCACCTGTAGTTTTACCTTAAAAAAATCCTGCATCAGAAAATCTGTTGTCTGCTCTCTATAGCAGGTTGACATGGCAGTAAAAACACAGATCTATAGCTAAAGGTCATATTTGTAAATATGGAACAGGGAATGTGTGAAACCTTTGAGTTGATAATGTATATAGTCAGCTAGAACAGTTATTATAACAAGGCATTTCTTCAGGGAGCAAGACCTGTGTACCTACTACATGGGGGGGGGCTGAAACCCCATTTAGCCTGTATCTCTAAATATACAAACCCCACAGTTTCATAATCTTTCCAAATTAAGTGCAGAGTCTTCAAGTAAACAAAGGAGACAATCACACACACACACACACACACACACACACGTCAACTCTTTCTGTTTTCCTCAAACAGGAATAAGTGTTACTATGTCTACTGCAAAGTGTTCCACCCTCCTCACTTTCACATTCGTATTTATGTTTCTGATCTTGGACAACTGCTCATCATTTGCTCTAACGAATGTAACTTTCATGCTATTAATCGGTTACTTTTCCACTTTATCCTCTTCCATCTAGCTTTGTTTTTTTTTGTACAGTGACCATATCATCTGTAATATTACTTTATTGTTTCATCATGTATATTTGATGATGTATGTATCATAGATCATGTAGGGGAAATTAGGTCAGAATCATAGCTGGCTAAGCAGGTGACCTGTGCAGATCCCTAGACTGTCATCCCCTTTAAGTCAAAAGCTGAGCAGCAAAAAGAAAAAAAATCGGAAATAATGTCTTGAAATGTACTATATCACCTTTGCATTCCATATATCAATAAAAGAGGCTAAATATCTATGTTACATATTTGTTGACCAGGAAAGCAAGTTGGACAAATTGTGCCTGTTTGTGGTCAACCTGGGAGCACTATCTGGTTAAGTGACTTATTCAGAATCAATCAACAGGTAAATGAAGGTGGAAGGAATCAAACCCTGTACCTCGGACAGAGGAAACGAGTCATTCAAAGGGATTTGAAGTAGTGCACAAATATAAATGAAGTGACGCTGAGGAATCTACAATGAAATATTGAGACTCATAACAGCAAACTCCAAAATGATGAAAGAAAAGACTAAAACCACAGGAGAACAATCAACATCAACTGCTACTTTTCTAATATAAAGTTGTTTTCTGCAAGGGGGGGGCTTCCCTGTACCCTGTTCCCAAACTTATGTATGCCAACTTCAAGATTAGGATCTTAGAGAAAATGGAATATTCCATGATACAGCAGTCTCAGAGTTAATATATGCAAGTTGGCATTTTCAGTCATAAAGTCTTCCTATTCTGGGACTGCCACCACTGAATCTCAGAATTTCATTCGGTTACTGAAACGGAAACCTTATGTCATGACATACTTACATTTTCTCTGCTTAACCCCATCAGGCCTCTCCATCCAACCTCCACAGACACAACTTCAGCCATCTGATATAGTTATTTTTGATACTGATTATTAAAAACTGTTTGATTTGGCTGTAGACATTCAGTTAATGCCAAAAAAAAAAGTTTTTGCCAAAGAAAAAATATTCACTTTATGATTCAAACTGGGTATATAAAGAGAAAATGTTACCTGTCATACATTCAGAATAAAAGGCAAACAGGAAATCCTATTTTATGGAGTGATACTCTTACAAGCTTTCAAAATGTAGATTAATGAATCATAGATGAGTCTGAAGTAAGAATGAAGCTATATACTTCATTCTAGATGAGAAAAATGCATTGCAACAGAAGATTTTTGCGTAAAATATATTTGAGTTTGGATCGTGTACAGACAACCTGATATAACACGGTTATATATGGATTTGTGAAACTGAATTTTTGTAAGGCTCACCTATTAAAACTGGTCTTCTTGAAGAAAAAGTCTGCTGTCAATTTGCATGCATACAGGGGGCTATTACCCTTTGCACCCTTCTTCATATAATCAATTCCAAGGTCACTGCACCTTGGAGAAATATCCAGGGACAGTCATTCTACAAATACATACACTCACACACACACACACACACACACACACACACACACACACACACACACACACACACACACACACACACATGCTCACCCCCCCCCCCCACACACACACACTCAAATAAATATAGAATTCTGTCACACATACCTAAAGATTACAAGAAATGTTGTTTTCTGACAATTTTCGCTGTAGTTTGCAAAGTTTATATATGAAGAGACACCTTTTGTTAAGTTGGGTACTTTGAAGTGAGAGCAGATCACCACATAAACTACTGTGAACATGTATGAAGCACAGAGGTAGAACACAGTATATTCATGTGACCACAGTTCATTCTGCACCACTTTGAATTAAATTAAGGAGGTATAGCCTTGGATGTATAAAAAAAAATCATTTTATTACCTGTCCCTGTGGCTTAGAGGGATAAAGCACTGGGTTTCACCAGTGGCATGAGGGCTGGTGAGACCAGACTGGGGTGGGGGTGGTATTGAACAGTTGTCACCAGCAAGCCCATCCTTTGGGGAGGCTTCCTATGCTCCCTTCATAACAGCATTAAGAGTCAATGAGGTTCCTTGTTGCAAGTGGTATATTGCTTGGTCATGAGGTTATGCATATGTCTTCCAAAGGCAAAAATTACAGAGCTCACAAGGGTATCATGGGGAGGTACAGGGTTAAAGAATATTCCCTAACAACAGTATTACACTGCACTAGCATCCTCAGTCCCCCTATATGACTTTGCATGTGGGTCGGATTGAACCCAGGGAAGACTAAAGTGAAGCAGAGGAGCTGGTGGTAGCTGATCGTTAGCTGTGTGTGTTTGGGGGGATCACTTTATCAGGACAACCGTCATCAATTCATATTGCGGTATAACCTGTCTAACTTCTAATTGAAGCAGGATATGGATACCTTGAACTGTATAATGATCTTCCAAAGGTGCTGAATATCCCATTTACTGAAGAGTGACTGTATCAGCAGGTTCAGAATGTGACAAAAATAAAGGAAGTAAATCCATCCGTAAGTTTATGAAATAAGTAAGTTCATAAATAAATAAGTATAAGTAAATAAATAAATACACTCATTAAAAATAAGTAAAAGTTCATAAATTAATAAATAAATATAACTAAATAGCTAAGTATCCAGCTAAATAAATAAATTAGTCACAATCCATTGCACTCAATGCACATATCTTCTTCTTTCGGCTTTTCCCGGTTAGTGGTCGCCACAGATGATCACCTTGTCTGCTTATGATTGGCAGTGGAGTTTTATGGTGTTGAGTTGCAAGCCCGGCACCCAACCTTCCACAGAAAGCACACACATGCACACACTCATGCCTAGGGCCAATTTGGAGTGTCCAATCCACCTACAGCATGTCTTTGGGATGTGGGAGGAAATCGGAGCACCTGGAGGAAACCCACGTGACCACAGGGGGGGGGACATGCAGACTCTGCACAGAAGGCACCCCAGCCAAGGATCAAACTGGAGAAGCTCTTGCTGTGCGGTGGCAATGCTAACCGTTGCACCACTGTGGCTGCCCTATGCACACATAAACACTACATAACTCAAACTCCACAGTGTATAACAACTCCACAGCACATAAACTCAAACTGGCAAACACATCCTGTGATCAGTATATTGAATGAGTTTGCATGTTATGAAGGAAGGCAAACAGGACCTTACAAGGAACCAAACTGCTGATACTATATTTGTCAGTCTGTGTTCCTAACCAGGACACTAAAGAGCAGCTTGCTAAAACCTGGTTATGACTCATAAACTGCAACCATAAAGGTTCTATGACACTACCCTGTTTTATCAAATACTTGACTCTCAATATTCCAAATTCTTTGGCAAAGAGTCTATGTGACCACTTCGGGATGACATTACACTGATGAAGGGATGCTGCTTTGATTAGAAATTAGGATGCTAATACTTAGAAAAAATAATAGTGACTTAAAGTGATACAGGAACATTAATGCAGCAAATAGGTCAATACATGTTTTAAAACTTATACATTTTTAGTTTTTGGTGTGGTTATCCTTTAGCACATCTTCAAGTCTGTATCAGAACAACTATGTAGACTGCATTTGTAATGTTTTAAAATGGCATGTGGTGCAAAGTGTACAAATGTAACATTATATGAGCCATGCTCCAAGTGAAATGTATTCATTTACTGACATTTGATTACCGGGAAAGTCTGACTGCATAGAAGCCCATTTTCAGCAGAGGCCCAGGGAGAAAAGCTTCAAAGTAATACAAAACTTTTAAAAAAAATAATTATACAGTCTTCAAAAATAAAACAAAAACATTGTCAGTTAAAATAATTATAACAAATTAGACATAATATAAAAACATTGGTTAAGAATTGATAGAAGGTATATGACACTCATTTAATATTTAGAGAAATTTTAGACAGTTTGTAGAGAAATTAAAGGTAAAGTTAGTCTAATACAAACAGGAACTACAATATGAAGTTAGGGAAAACAGGCCAATAGTATATTTGCAGAGAAAGTCAGGGAAGAGAATTAGATAGCAGTAAGGAAGTAAGGGAAGAAGGGAGAGTAAGGAGGTATAAGGAATGACAAGGCACTTGTTCACATTTAGGGATATAGTTTATCCTGGTTTTGAGCAAGAACAGAGCCAGATTTTAGCTAGGAAGCCTTTCAGAGTGGGTTTGAAAGATGATATCATGATTTTCCCATTTGTGAGTATCCACATTAATATTTTTCAAAATCTAGGAAATTCTATGGGTTTACCCCATCTGTATGAGTGAATTACTTACTTAAGGGACTGCATCAGTGTCTTAATATTTGAGATAGAATTTTGAAGGTTACACATAGCCAAGAGGATCAATAAACCCCTTTTACATTGAAAATCTGTTAATCCGTAAGTGCCTAAAGACAATGGTATGGTAAGTGTAATATACATTTGTAAAATGGAATAAGTTTAATTTGTAAAGAGTGCATATACATATTATTCTTTATAAAAAGAAAGCAATGTGATGTACTATAACAGAATAAATCAGAAGACTTTTTTGAATGGTAACAGATTTCAGTCAAGTATTTAAAAAAATAGCCATTTATGAAAAAAATCATTGATTTAGCCTGTTAAGTGCATTATAGAGTAATTTGCAACAGCCTCGGGGACCACAAAAACAGGTATAGTATAATGGAACATTTCTGTAAACACATGTATGCTTTTCAGAGCCAAATCTCAAGACAAAAAAGGTGAATGGAATTAGCTACTGTAGGTCATTCTAAGGTAGTTGGCTTAGTTCGGAGAATGTGTTACTTCCGTTTTTAACACATAACTGCAGAATGTGAGACATTACTTCTCTAATTCCCCTAATTATAGGAAGTTTAGGTGATTTAGAGCAGACTGTTTCAATCTGTCTACTGAACCTTCCATCTAAAAGGTCACTTCAAGTTTTTTCTACTTGAAGCAAACTTTAGATGCTAAAATATGAGTCATGAAGAGTGACAGAATTTAATTTCTAAGATCCAGCAGATTATCACCTTATGATGAGTGCGAACTAGAAAATAGCAGATTAGAATCAGATTTCTTATCTTAACAAGCTTTCTCTGTTTGAAACAAGGATGTCAATTAATTTGCCTCAGGAGCAGAGTGAAACAAAGCTTGAGAGTTGAATTTTAACATCCATGTTAGATGTCGCTATGCTCTCACTTGAGTTGTAAAACACCAGGGGCTTCTTTGCAAGAGAACAAATGTGCCATTTTGGCAAAGGAAGGAGTGCCACTGGACAAAGCCTGGTGGATGGGAAGAGAAAATGTCTTCAAGTGTCACTATAAAGCTTCTCCATTTGAATAAAAGAGTATGTCTTCAAGTGTCCATGTAAAACTACCCATCAGCAAGGCAATCCTTAGAGGCACATAGTTAAACAGAGAGATGTTTACACTCAAAGCTGTATACATTTTGCTTGGTAGAGTGTGTGGCCAGACAAACATACGCAATGCCTGGCCACAGAGATGGTAGAAGTATTATACATAAATGCAAAGTGTTATTCCCACAACCCACTGAACACTTACTGAAGTGTAGTTTTTCTATATATTCTTCATTAAACAACTTTGGTTTGCCCTTCCTGTATAGCAGTGGAAATCAGGAATACGGTGACATCACACACTGAGAAGCCGTCCATTATAAGATACATATGATGCCCTGCATTGAAGAATGACTAATGAGTGTGTAAACCTTATGAAATGCGTGCTTTATTCCTGAACACCAAGTATTCCAGTTTTAGAGTTCTTATTCTGTACAGTTACAAATGTAAAGCCCACAGCAGCCTTACACACACACACACACACACACACACACACACACACACACACACACACACACACACACACACACACACATGCATGCACGCACACACATACATGCATATACACACAATTCCTTCCAGATCAGGCATTGAGTGAAAACCTGCAAGTGAGATGCTGTTTTCAAAACCTAAAAGTAAGGCTATGTTTCTGGTATGACTGTGATACTAAAAACAAGCAAATCAAGTCTTAACTGTCATCTAAAGCCTTCTGGTATAACTATATGCTACCTGCCTGTTGTAATAAATCCTGTATCAAGATATCCTGCTTGAATTGTTTTTATAAAGTAAGCTGATGCACTTTGTTTTTGTTTAAAGATGAATTAAGTTCTGTGTTTGCCTTCAGCATTAAAATGTAGAATTTTAGTATGTGGACCAATCAAATACTGCTGGATAAATTTCTGTGTGTACAGGATTTCCTACCTCTTTTTCTGAAACACACTCATTCTTTACTGAAAAGAAAACAACCAGTAGCCCATAACCCTGTGCAATAAGCCTCATGTGACTGTATTACTGAACTAATAACATCTTTTTTATGGATATGGTTTATGGAGTTATACACTGTCATTACCAGTTGCCAGTTTTACTTTTTTTTTTTTGCTTAAAAAGCAAGCATTGTAATGTAAAAAGTAAAAAAAAAATGTGTATGAAACAGGCACAATGGTATATCAGCTCTCTACAGTTTATCATTTTCTCTTTTCCATACACGTTTAGTGCTATGATCCTGCCAGCACAGTCTCCTCACATTGTGATGGCTGTGACAAGCCCACATCATCAGCATTTAGTCCATAGCTGGTAGCATACCCTGCACACAGACACCCTGCTCCAAATCAAGTTAAACAGGCAGTAGTATACCCTGCTTCACATCAGGTTAAACAGGCAACAGGAGGTGGAGGACAGGGCAAAGGCACAGATGACATAGCCACTGGTGCAGGCAGCAATGCATGCAGGTGATCTAGCCCCACACATATGGCACTCTGCCAATCCCTCAAGTTTGAAAGGCCAGTGGCAAATGAAGAGATTGCATCCCTCCCAGGTTTCAAGGATTCCCATTAACAGGAGATGGGGGTATTCTATGCCCCTTCCATGTGCACAGGCTATGAATAGTAAAGTGGATGCGCACATTTTGAGTTGTTTGTGAAATCTTGAATACACTGCATGATCAGCTTTTTCCTGTTTTATGTCTCTGAGGTACCACCACTGATTGCCTGTTGGAACTTACCTAGAGTCCCAGGCAAGACACGTCAGAAGCAGACAACTGCATATTTCTACATTGTCTGCAGACTTTCTAGCAAGTCTTTTTCAGGTTCTGGGCATGCTGGTGTACTTGTGGTAAGTTTTCCTTGCCAGAAAAGGCAGTCTGCTATACAGCAGCCTCCATTTCATGCTACATGGCTATTCTAATTTCCCCTTGTACTTCATGTCAGTATTTTGCCATTCTTCCTCTTGGCAGTTGCAAAGAAACAGACACAGAGACGCAACACCACTGAGTATACAAGTGTACAGAAAGAAAATAACACACTGACTGCTAGAAAATCTGTGAAAATACACAGCAACAGGCAGGCCAAATGTGCTGAGATAGTGCTATATTCCAAGCAAGAGCAACTGAAGTATACAGGGATGTAGATACCTCACACTAATGATGTGACAGATGTCTGCATATTGCATATGGCTATGAATTACCAATCGTATCTATAACAACTGTGTTCCAAACACACATTTATGAATAGGAGCAGTGTCATCAAAATGTATGCTGTCCACAGTAGGTCTAGATAACATACAGGAAGCCAGCTTCCACATATACATAGGTAGCAACCACTACAAATTTTGTAGAAGGGGGTTACTGATCAATGTGTAGCATACAACTGCATACATGCATGTGCAACATGACATACATGCCAAAGGGGAGAAAGAAGCACATGGCATGCTCTACAGTGTATACACTGCATATGTCATATGTGACACAACATTCAATCTCAAAAGATGAGGTGTAAGATTAACAAAATTTCCTCACCATACCAGAAAAACTGCATTGGAAAGTGTGTTTCTCATGGACACACCATCACCAAAATCAAATGAAGAAATAAACACATTTATACCATCTTACACCGATTAACCCAACATGGCAGTACAAATGACAACTGCTTGTGTGCTGTGCAAGTGTCAATGGCTTGGGACAGTCTGATCCTATAAGAAAGACATAGGTACACAGACATCAGGTAGCCACTGTTATAAATGTGCTGAAAAAGGGGAATGGAGTGGGACAATAAATGTAGCATACATAGTTCCAGGTGAACCAGTGATATAAACAACACTGTAAGCATGTTTTGGACATATAAACCTACAAAATAAACCTCAATAATCACATAAGAGAGAGAAGGGCAAAGGCACATACAGTTAAACATGGCATTGTTGTGCCTGTTGCCAGGACAGTGAGTTCAATCTTACCATGAATATTAGGCAAGCAGTGCACTATGGGATCATATTGCACACATCAGGCACAAAGGAGGCCAGTACAGCAAAGGAACTGTATGTGTGTGCTGCAGGCAGAACACATGGGGATCATAGTATGCATGTAAGGCATAGCCAAGACAAATAAAACCAAGAGATCATATCCATGCAAGAAACATGTAATGGGACCACGGTGTGCACATTAAGAACAGGCATGGTTGATACAGTTAAGGGATCTCACCCAAGTGCCACAAGTAATGTGCTCTGGGATCATTGTGTGCACACACTAGGCACAGCCAAGACAGACACACACATGGGATCATATCCACATTTCACAAGTATTGTACTATGGGAATGCGGCATTCGCAAGGCCCACATGCATATCTACAGTAGCTGAATTATTATGCAAACAACACTACAGACTTGAAAGCTATGTACTGACCATGAATGCCATGGTGGCATTACATGTGCAATATGGACTCTGAGTCTCACTGATATCCTCTTTCTCTTAAAGAGATCGTTACAATAAGCATAGTGAAGACATTTCCTGAGCCACCCCACTTAATGCATGAAAAAATACTTAAGAATGCATATAAGCGATGGTACATCTTGTCTTTAAGTAGACTCTACAGCCAGGTGAGATATAGTCGCACATGTTGACATTTGTCTAAAGTAAAACAGATGCTAGTGCCAGTGATTAAAGCACACCCTGTGGTCAGTCATACCTCAGTGTGCAACAGCTCTTTGTCCAGAGATTCATCCCAGGAAAACCTCTAAGGTAGTAAGCAGTGTGCACCATGAAAGGATTCAGCTCCTATTTACTCCATGTTGTGATATGTGGGTGCCTCTCTACTATCCTGTCTTACCCATCTTATTGTGTTATGTCAGACATGTTTTGTTTGATATTTTTTGTGGCGAAATTGATAACATGTCATATACATGTTGGAGACTATTGTCAATGCTTTCCATTAGCTGTTGCAGTAATTTGTTATGTATAACTGGAACGTCCACAGAGGTTCCTCGCTAAAATAATACAGGGCACAAGTAATATATCCTATGCAGACCGCCTCAAGGACCTATCCCTGCAGTCTGTCTCCTACAAGCTTTTGAGGGGAGATTCATGCCTGGTATACAGGGCATTGTCAGACCCCACTCTGATGGACCTCCGGCATATCCACAAAACAAACAGTACCAGAGTCACCCATTGTAAAGACTTAAACCTTGCCTGTGATATAAATAAGACCTGCTGGTGAGACAGGTATGTATCTCAGAAACTACCCCGTCTATGGAACAGGCTCCCGATCAATGTGAAGCAGAGTTCCTCCCTAATCCAATTCAAGTGCAACTTGGACAATTGGATGGGAAACCAGAAATTCATCCCTGGTTTGGCACCTATGTCTCTGATGCAAACAGGCAACCTGTATATGGTTCATCTCCCAGGTCCATGCTTACACTTATCAAGGGTATCAGAACTTGTCAGAGATTTGGGATGCATAGCTAGGCTTGAAAAGGCCCTTGTGGTCATTAGCCTAGTAAACACCTATGAACTTATGAACCTATAAAAACACATTTAAGATGAATTAATATTAAACTTTCTTGAGCCACTTAACTAAAATATAAGCACTTTCATCTATTAAACTGTTTTCAAGAGCTGTAGGTGTCTTTAGATCAGTGCCAGAGATTGAAAAAAAAAGCTAAAATACCTGACTAGAGCCATGGTGTCTTGTACAAAGTATGCCCAGATAAGTACCAATCTGTCTGTCTGTCTATATATGCATATATACATACAGACACATACACTTATGCCATTTAGTCCTAATCCAATTAGATATGCATATGAGGTCTGGTGGTTAGAATGCCTGAAGAACCATGGGCAGAGATTTATAATTTTGTCCAGGAAGGAGCATGAAAAAAATGTTCCAAGTAGAAAAAAGATTAAGAAAGCAAAACGACTGTCCGTGAAGCCTATAGCAATGGCTAAGGAAAGTAGGTGAGCGAGCTGCAATGGAGGCAAGAAAACACATCGAACTGAATGCAGTTTCACTGAGAAGGAAGAAAAGACAAGGAAGCATATTTAAATGAGCAGCGCAGAGAACTGGGAGACAAGATCTGTTCAGGAAAACTGGTGATACGAAGGCAAATTCCCAGGTAAAAATGTACACGATAAAAGACAAATATGGGGGGGGGTAAGAGAAGAGGAAGAGGATATTATCGGTAGGTGGCAGGAATATACAAACTATGTTCTGTGACATTCTGGAGCCTGAAGTTAAATGGGCACCTGAAAGCCTTGCTAGTAAAAAGGTTGCAGGAAGTGATGGAATTTCAGCTGAATTGTCTAAAAGTCCTGCAAAATGATGCCGTTGCACTGTTCTTTGGAATTTAATACCAAATTTGGAAAATACAGCAATGATCAGTGGAATGAAAAAAGTCAATATATATTCCAGTCCCAAAAACAGCAATGGTAAAGAGTGCTCACATTATCCAAACAGTAGCAGAACAAGGGTGAGGTAAAGGGGCGATTGGTCCGGGTGCAAAGTATTAGGGTGCACTATTGGGAAGAGCATTTTTGAATGCTGGTACAGAAAAACACTTCAGTGCTTCTTGCTTGTTAAGCAGCAACAAGTCAATATTGGCTTTCTACAGTTAAAAAAAGAAATAGAAGTATTTTTGTCGGAGGGGATACCTATAATAAGCCGATTTGTAATTGGCGCACCACAGTAAAATCTTTTTTTTGCTTGGGTGAGCATGGATCTGCCTTTAGTAAGCCGATTGCTACAACTGTAGCAATTGGCTTATTACAGTAATGTCCTTTTTTTCTCTTCAATTGAAGAACCGAGGGGGTGGGGTGATACATTTGGGACCAGCATTGAGTACTAGATGAGTCAGCTATGGCTGTGTATCCAACAATTACAATTTTCTTTTGCATGCTTGCAAAGGAATGCTCAAGGGCCTACAAGCTAGACTTTAACAATCTATAGAGCAAAAACAGATGTACAGGCTAGTTTTAGAAGGGGCAGAGGCAATGGTGATAAAATTGCTAAACTCCACTTGATAAAAGAGAAAGTAAAAGCTTCTGAGAAATGTTAACTTTTGTTTTATTGACTACTCTACTACTGTACTCTAAAGTCTTGGCTGTGTGAACCATAACAAACATTGCCAAGTTCTTAGAAAAACAGGGATACTAGGACACCTTATTTGCCTCCTCCAGAATCTGTGCACAAAACATGAAGTAACATTTAGAAATGAATATGAAATAACTAACTGGTTCAAGAATATGAAAGGGGTGAAACAAGGCTGTATATTTCTTACCATATTTAATTTATATGCTGAATATATTACAGGAAATGATGGGTCGCATGAAATAGATGTTGGCTTCAGAACTGCCAGTAGAAATATTAGCAACCTCGGCTATACAGTTGATACTACTCTGATGGCTGGAGGTGTGGAAAAGTTGAAGAGGCTATTGATGAAGGTTAATGCAGAAAATTATAAAGTTGGCTTGCTTCTCAACATTAAAAAAATAAACTTATGCCATCTAGTCCTACCAATTATTTGCAAGTATAGAGAGATTAAGTTGGGGGCATGACAAATTTGACTTTTCTGGGGTCAAAGATCTCTGCAATAGTGGTTGTAATAATGAAATTATAAGACACTTGTTTTGTGGAATGGAAGTTAGGGGAAAATCATGTTATGATTTCAAACAGCAGCGATATCCCATTGTCAGTAAAGATCCATTTGTTAAAGCTATGATTTTCCCAGTATTAACATTTGGTTGTGATTGATAAAATGTAAGTAAGACTAGGAGCTAAAAATCGGTGCTTTTGACTGTGGTGTTGGAAAATGCAGTTGAGAATTCTGTGGAGTGCAAGAATCCCAAATCAGTCAGTAAGAAAATAAAGCCTGAATGTTCCCTCAATGGTGGGACAAAAAAACTAAAACTCACTTACCTTTGCCACATAATACAACAAAAGGATTCACTAGAAAAGACACTGTTGTTGAAAAAGATCAAATTCACAGAATAGAGCAATGGCAGAGAGTAAGGTGAGGGAGCTTAAGCAGTGCATATGAATTTGCAAGAATATAAAGAAGCAGTTAATAGACAGGCCTAGTTTGTTAAGGTCCTTGAGGTCATGAAGAGTCAGAATCAAATGAAGAGCTAAAGAACAAATGTTTCTGATATTAAACCTCCTACCCCTATATCCTCTGTTGTTTCCTTGGCTATTCAACTCACTCTGATCTTTGCCTTCATTACAGTTTGGAAGCAAATGAGCCACATCCCTTGTGCTTTGTGTGTGTACCTGATGCTTACTTTGAATTTTATTTGAATGTTTTATATTTAACTGTTGAAAACTCCTCATATGTTGAAATGTCGAAACTCTTAAATAAATCTTTGTTTCTATTGTACCTTAATTGTGTGAATTTAGTTAATGAAGTCCAATAAATGTTCCTACCGTTCTCTTTCACCCCCATAATGAATGGATGAGAGGGCTGACAATAATTCATATAACAGATCTGTGATCTGGAAGTGCTTCTTTACAAGAGACTTGAGCTTAAGGAGCAGTTGTTGACTCTTATCAAATCATTGTACTTTTACCTCAGGAGTATTGCCTGAATTAAGAAACGTATTCCATCATTGCATGTTGGTATGTTCATCCCTGTATTCCTCTCAGTCACACTAGAGAATGCCTTTGCTGTGGGATTCGCACTGGTTGCTGATCTGTATTTAAGATACTCATTCTTGCCAACGAGGCCCAACAGGGCTTCCTTAGTTAAAAGATGCTAATGCCCTATTGCCTGACAAAGGCTCTTGGGTTGTCTGGTGGATACCTGCCAGCTATTCTGTAGTTCTGCCTCAAAATATTCAGCAGTTAGCATTTTGCTGAGTCCTGTGCAATCAGTAATGTTCTCCTTTTCAGACATGCAACTCAGAAGCTTCCTTTAGGAAGACCCTAAAGTTTTTAATGTTTAGGTGTTTGTTTTTTTAGTTTAATGAGGAGTGCATTTTAAGTGTAATATTTTAATTATTATATACTCATATTTTACCATATTTTTGTTTAGCTCTGCATTGATAATCTTACTGTTATATTGTTTTAATCGGGTCTATATTAGAAGATCGAAAGTTTAAAATCGCAAACGCTCTAAAGATAAAAATTGCCAGACCGCGAAGTGCTTTTTTTGAGATCGCAGTACAGTGAATATCGGAATATTTGCCCTTTCCTTACTGTAGTGCAATCTCGGAGTTGGAATATCTATTTTGCGGTGGTGTAGGGGGCACAGCACCCCACAATAATGATTTTGAGGTCTGCCATTTTCACTCTTTAGAGCATTCACTATTTTAAACTTTTGGCCTTATATAGATCCGTTTTAATCTATATAATACATGGGTGTAAACATTTGAATATTTAAATAAATGAGTAAATAAAAGTGTTTGCACTGTTTTGCATTGTGATCATTTAAAGTTATACTGTTACGATGTGCAGTGACTACTGTAGTATCTGTGTAGTACAGATCTCTTGCATTTATTCTTTTTTACCAGCACTACATATATATATATATATATATATATATATATATATATATATATATATATATATATATATATATATATATATATATATATATATATATATATATATATATATATATATATATATATATATATATATATATATATATATATATATATACATATATATATATATATATATATATATATATATATATATATATATATATATATATATATATATATATATATATATATATATATATATATATATATATATACAAATATATATATATATATATATATGTATTAGCTTGCTGAGTACATACATAATTGCCTTATTGTTGTGCCTTATTTTCTGCACTTAGAACCCTGTTTATCTTTCATTCCTCCATCGGGCACTGAGAAATATGAGCTTAAGAACTCTACATACAACTTTGCAGTTTTTTATCTTCTGATTCACTTTTTTCTCACCGTTAGTTCTCTCACATTAGTATCTATTACCTTTCTGGACAGATGTTGTCATTGTGTCCTTCACATTGGAAAGTTTAGAGGAGAAGGCTGAAGGTGGCTAGATAAAATCTGCAGACAGGCAGACTATGCTGGGTTATTCTTATATTATTTGTGTGACTCCAAATATGTTCTTAGTTCCTGCTATTTTCATTTCTGCATTTGGAAAATTATTTTTTTAGCAGCAGAGATGGAAGACACTTATCAGGCCAGTCATACATTTCTTACCAAGATTTATTTTCTCATACTTTTCCTATTTGGAAACCTCCTCATGTGTGTCATTCAAAATTCCAACATTCATCTGTCATTTCCATTAAGCGTGTTTGTTTTTTCTTCTTGTATCTTGCCAAGAATGCTTTTTACTTTACCTAGCAAGACAAAGCCTTGTCTATTCAAGCCTTGTCTATTCAGCAGCAATATGACTTATGGACAAAAGGATGTGTGAATGACTAAAAAGTTAACCATTTTGTTAAAGGATGCTAATTATTGCAGGTAGCAGTGGTAGGATTTTACTCACTTTCACCCTTAATCCAAGCTTAACCATAACATAACATGAATATGTTTACCAATAACAGTAGACTCACTACACCTAGCAGTTATTTTCGACTGTTGACCCATGGAAAGTGAAGAACCTCACCAGTTTTCCTACTAACTAAAGGTTCCCTGTAGATACATGTCATGGCTTTTTCCTCTGCTCATACCTTTCATATGTTGAGTGACTGTTTTTGGATTTCTTCTTCTCTGCAGTTATATAAACCACAAATGATTAATTTCCCTTCTGGTTCTCTGTAAGTCATAGCAGCTATGATGGTCAGACATGCTTCTCCTATTAGCATGTTGCCCCTGGTGGTGCTGTTGGGTGATACAAATTATTCAAAGCTTTCTTAGCACTGTGCTGTTTCCACAGGGAAAAAAATAAAAAGATTTGGTCATAAAACGTAGAAGCATTTGAAATAAACTTCTCACTGCCTCCTCCTTTCTGATGAATTTATTACACTCAGGTTTCCAATATACATGATTGTTCCTACTTTTACATTCCAAATTTTTAGCTGGCAAAGTTTCATCTTTCAGGTTTCTGGCCTATGCCTCTTAACTACATAATAACAACAAACACTGGAAAGCCTGCCAGTGACGTTGGTAGTTTAATATAGATACTCTTCAACATATGAAGGAATTACATCATAAATGGGAGAGTATTTTGTCATCCACATGGCTCTCCATGGCTTCAGCTTGTATTCCTGACAGATATCTCATCTCCTGTAGAACCACTTCTCCATATCATATTTTGGTTTGGTTTAATTGTCTTTATGTTATGCATCAAAAGAATACTGTTTTTTTTCTAGTAGGCCTTGACTGAATTTACCAAAAGTTGCAATCTTTGTGCACTTTCCTTGAAAAGTGCTTTTGTTTGTTTTTCACTTTTCTTCAAAGATTTCCTTAGATGTTGTTGTGAATTTCCTTTGCTAACTGTTGATAAGGAAAGGTATCTTTAAAACAAATCTTAGGTCTTTCCTTTGGGGGCATGTAGAGTTAACATTAAGCCAGTATTTTCACATGTTGATCATTTTGTTTGGTGAATCATCTGATGAAAATACTGTGGGGGTGTTAGATTTGTACAACTATATTCACAGTCCTGAGATTATTACAAATTCTCACCGTTTTTCCTATTTATTTTTTAAGAAATGTAAAGTACTGGTGCTAAAGCAAAGTCTATAAATTTAAATGTCAAGTTGTATTATATTCCCTTGCCATAAGTGCGGTAGCATTTTATCAGATGATTATAAAGACCTCACAATAAGTGATCATATATATAATTCCTATATCTGAAGGGCAGTCACACTAGATGTATGCATTCGTCCTGATTTGTTGCAGACATTGTAGCCCAGAATAGCTTCTTGAATTCATGGCTGGTTTCAAATTGTTCATTAAGACTTTGCTTCCTTTGATCATTCTCCTTTCTGTTTTTATAGCCCTAGTGGATTTTTCCCTGTGGTTTTCTCCTGGCTACAGTACAGGCAGCACAGGTTTGAGGACCTTAACAGATACCCTGCAACTCTAACCATCGGTCCAAAAGCCACCATTTTAAGCTTAAAATAATACCACTGAAGTATGTGTCCCAGTGAATAAATACTACACGATAAGGTAATCTTTTAATTAATGCTAGACTTTATAAGCACAACAAGAATTTACAGTTTTTTTTGCTAGTCACCACGAAAAGCAGACACCAGCAGCTCCTATGCTTTCTCTTTGGTTACACACTATCCTCATACTGTTTCTGTGTATATTCTCCTGTTCTGTACTTTACCCTTCCCTGAATTCATTTCTAGCTTCACTCATAACTGCCTTTGTTAGTGCACCTGCCCCATTTTACTGTCTTCAGACTCTTACATATTAATGTTTTTTTTTATTTTTGCCCTGCTTTTAGCTGCAAGACCCCCCCCCCTCCAATGCCCCTCTTTATTATAGCTTATTTTAACCATACAGCATTGGGTTTGCTTCAAGTAAATCTACTTGAGAAGCTTGAGGCCAGTGTCCTTTTGTAAGCATACTTCTGCTCATATTTTATTTCTTTTTTATTTATTTCTGGTGACTTTACCTTTAGAAACTTTATAGCATTGTCGCTCAAGCTAGTTTTTCACTATCTTTTTTCTGATTGTTTCTCTGACTTCATCTTGACCAGGGTGCTAGCCCTACTCTGTTCACCCTCGCTACACTTGGGCTCTCTTCCCTCCCCTCCCCTACCCCCATTCCCACACACCCCATTACAATTACCTTTATACCTAACTATCCCTCCCCTTCCTGTCCCACTAGCCACTACAATTCCACTTCCTGCCTATTGCCACAACCACCTTACTAATCTGTCAATCTTGTCAATACCACTTCCTCTATACCACTGTCTCTACCTACTTTATCTGACCATATTTTATTCCATGTATTATTTTCTAATATCTTCTACACTACTCCTTATTCTCGCTATCTCCACCTCTTACCACTCCAATCTCTCTGACACACTCCTATGTTCACCAACTTCTCACTCATACAACATATATCCAACTACTTCATCTTTTACTATCTCCCCTAATCTCTTTACTACTTCTACCTCAAGTCTATATAAACTATCCATAATACAGGTTTTTAAATATTCCCTGAAAGCTAAGTCAAAACTATAGAAACTCCATCTAGCATCTACTACACACTCTCTCCTCACTAAAAACCTACTTTGTTCTGGAGATACCCATCCCAACCCTGGTCCCTCTTCTTCTCTCCCCACCCTCACTCTCCCCAAAACTACCTGTACACTGGCCCCATCTTACTCCTCTAACAGTCACCCACCTCAGTCACAACAATCATCTCCATCCAAATACTTCACTATTTACTCATTGAATATTCAAAGTCTAGCAAATAAATTTACTCATGGATAGTTCTCAATACAACTCATATCCTCTCTTATATGAAACCTGGCTCAAACCACAAATCTCAAATAGTGAAATACTCCCACCAGATTATAATACTTCCAATATGATAGACCTGTAACAAAAGGGGGTGGTGTGGCCATCCTCTACTCAAACAACCTTAACCTCTCACCTTACCCTTCCCCAATTCCTGACTTCCTACCAGCCAAAATCATCTTTCTTAACTGCCATCTGAATCCCCACAAAAAACTTGCAATTGCCTCTATCTTCCTCCTGGTAACAATCTGCCCATTCTTGAAAACATCCTATCCTGGTTCTCCTACAACATACCATATGAGACACTTATCCTTGGTGATGTCAACATTGATTGGTCCAAACTCACAACTGACTCCCCCCAACTCAGTATCCACCTACACGGCTTCAACCATCTTATAACATCTCCCACTCGCTTCCATAAAAATTCCACCTCCAGCTCCATCATAGACTGAATCCTTACCAATTCCCCCCACCAATACCACAATCCTACTACCTTACCTGACTCCCTCAGTGATCATCTCCCTACCACCATCTTAGACACTACTCCCATATTCCTAAACCCCACCTGATCAAAGACTGTCGAAAACTATCGACTTTCAATTCATTCAAATTTAACTCCATTCTCCACAACATAGATTGGTCCATCCTAAAACACCTCCCCCTAAACGATGCTGTAAGCACTTTTAATAGCATCTTCATGAGTACTCTAAACTCCTTAGCTCCCTCTAGGAAGATCAGAGTAAAATCAAATCATGCTCACTGGTTCTCCAAGGAGACTAAGTCCCTCATGAAACAAAGAGATAGTGCTTGGAAAACCCGGACTAAAACTAAACAACCACCTCTTCTTCAAAAATACAAGTAACTGAGGAACCTTGCAAAAAACATAATGACAAAAAGTTATACTATAGCTCTGCTCAGCTTAACAACAAATCCAGTCCTTGAAAATTTTGGTCAAGTCTCAACAACATCCTCTATCCTGGAAAGCCCTCTAATCCCTCCCCATACCCTAACTCTTCCTCTCAGGAAACAGCTACCTTCCTGAATAAAAACTTTATCTCTTCCATCCAAAATCTGGTAACCTCTAAGCCAAACTCTACTTCGACACCCATCCCTCCAAGTCCCACTAACACAACTTTGTTTTCATTTGAGCCTGTTCCCATTACTTACATCAAATCTCTACTACTTAAGCTAAAACCTTGCTCTCCTTCCACTGGCAATCTATCTCCTATATTCCTCAAACTTGCTGCTGACTCAGTTGCCTATCCTATATCTATACTAATTAATCAATCTATTCTGGAATCAACTGTCCCCACCCTTTGGAAATCTTTCTTTACTATCCCTCTTCATAAAGGTGGAAACTCCACTGACCCCTCAAACTACTGACCCATTGCCATTCTGTTCCCCCCTCTCCAAGATATTAGAAAAATGTATTCACTCGCAGCTTCTCAATCACCCCCTCACACACTACTTACTTACCCCTACCCAATATGAATTTTGTCCTCACCACAGCACCACCACTGCCCTCCTCTCCTTCACTCATATCATTGCAGAGGCCCTAGTTAACAATAAACTCATTTCCTGTCTCTTCCTAGATCTCTCCAAAGCCTTCGATACTGTCTCTCATCCTCTACTACTATCCAAACTCACAAATCTCCACCTATCTCCCTCCGCACTTGCCTTGGTTTAATAGTTACCTATCTGGCAGGGAACAGTCTGTCAAATGGCTCTCATCCTCCTCAGCCTTCCTTCCCATCTCCACTGGTGTTCCCCAAGGCTCCATCTTGAGACCCTTTTTGTTTAACATCTTCACCAATGATCTTTACACCTCATGCAAAAAATCCTCCCTTATTCAGTATGTCAACGGCTCTCCACTTATATCCATTTCAAATAACATCCCTGAACTACACTCCCTGATCCAAAAAGCCCTACTATCCACTGAACAATGGCTCTCTCACAACCTACTGATTTTCCAAAATCCCCAAAAGACCAAACTTCTACTTTTCCTTCCCCGTCCTCTTTCTCATCACAAAACCTCCTTTTTTATTACATCTTCTAACAATACAACTATCCAACCTGACACCCACATAAAACTCCTAGGGGTCATTATTGATGATGAACTAAAGTTCAACCTATACATACTCCAGTGTATAAAAAAAACAAACCAGAAACTAGGTCTGCTATATCGGAACAAAAAATTCCTAACCCCTGAATCTAGACTTACCCTTGGCCAGGCACTCCTCCTCCCCTCCCTCTTATACGTCACCTCAGTTCTTACCAATATCCAGGCCTCCACTCTAAACAAACTCCAACAGACTTACCATAAAATAGCCATATTCATTACTAACTCACCATACAACTCACACCACTGCATTTCTTTAAACTCTCTTTGGCTTGAACTTCCCCGATTTCTGCTATCTTATCAATTTCATATGCTACACTCTATTCTTTATAAAACCTCCTTCTGTCCATCTCTATCTTCCTTAGTCTCCATCTACATCCCATCCTGGACGCTCCGTAATTCTAACCAACAATTACTTGATGTCTACCACCCGAAAAGGTCAGTAGGCAAACTACTCTACAAACACTCCCTTGCCTATGCTTGGAACAAACTTCCTCTTGACTTATGTTCAATCTCCTACACCTCACACTTTAAAAATGAACTAAAAGCTTATTTTCTCAATTCCAGGAACTGCCCTTGCCATGACTCCACCTAGTCTTCCTTCTCTTTATGTACCCCCAAAGGTCCATACTTAGAACCTTGTTACACCTCTCTCTCCAATGTGTCTACTATGCATTTGCATAATTTTATACAAATAAAAAAAATATTGTTGACCTATTGAACTATATCAATGTAAAATTATGTTACTAAGCTTCTTTTCAATGCAACTTTAACTTTATGCATGTATCCCAACATATGTGAATCTTTTTGCTATAACTGCTATTATATCAATATTGTTTAAAATTGTACTTGTTTAAAAATGTAATACTGGAGCTTTTCTCCTTGGGTCTGCTATGAAAATGGGCCACAAGCCCAGTTGGACAAACCCGGTTAACAAATGTCAATAAATAATAATAAATAAATAAATGTGTACTACCCTTTAACTTGTAGGTAATGAGACAATTATTACTGGATACAACCGTAATAGCTTGTCCCGAGAGGGGATTCAGTTCTACTAAACGTTCATCTTAACCTAATTATCACTAACCTCACCCTCTTCACCCCAACACTTTATCTTCTCTATCTCTCTCTCTCTGATCTGTACAACAAGAATATTTGCTAATTTAATTACCTTCTGGAAGTTAATTCACATAATGTTTATGTAAGTATTCCATAATATTTTGATTTTGTCTGTTTGTATATATTTTTTTTTGCTTTTTTACTCTGTTTGTCATATGCTGTACTGTTTAATGCATTTCTGGGATGAGACTAAAATAATTGCATTGTGACCAGTATTGTATCCTGGTAAATAATTTTAAATGAACACATAAATAAGTAAGTAAGTAAATAAATCTAGTATGATGTTGTAAAAATACACATCCCCAGTTTTTGGATTGGTGCTATCTTGTTATTTTACCCTTCTCATTTCACCTCTTGTTATAACAGTTTTCCTGTTTCCATTACTGAAGTTCACTCTCAGCTACCCTTTCACTGTTCTTCTGAAAGGTTCCAGTGCAGCGTTTGAGGTAGGCATTAGGGCGGCACTTTGTACCATCTATTGACACAGTTCACTCAATTAAATACTACTTAAAACACAGATTATAGACCAGGTTTTAAGAACTTATTTTTAAGCACTCTGTCAGTTTTGCAAACTGTAAAGGTTTTACTCATGCAGAAAATTTATAGAGCACAAACTGTATATTTTTTACTAAAAACTGGAAAATAGAAGTTTTGCATGTATCCATGACGTAAAAAAAGTGAAAGGAAAGATGAGTGCATATACATGAAGTATGTACATGCATTACATTTAATCAAAAAAGTTATACATGTAAAGACATAATATACTTTCTAATTGCCAGTTGCTAGTGTTAAATATTACTTATGCAAAGCAAATTTCATGTATATGAATTAAAAGTGATTCTAAAAAGATTTTCACTTTGTCACTTTTTTCTTAATGGATAGCATTTTATTCTAGTACATCCCTGGATAATTTAGTGCAGAGTCAGCACACTTGTAACGTTGTAACAAACCAGACACTGGTGGATATACCTGCGAACATCAAAATTTTACTGTGCAAACTAAATACAGTGCATACATTTACAGGTGCATAGGCATTCAAATGCAAAGTATACAAACAATAAAAAATTAGACCAGTCCAGTAATGACCATAATGACAAGCACAATTCAATGAATCAGATATACAGGTACAGAATCTATGTTTGCCAGCTCAGACAAAGATTATTTATACTTCCACAGCTGACTCATAATTGTTCTCCCCACAGCTGACCATAAGCTTCCATCAGCTCTTCTTTTTTTATTGATTAGGTCTACCAGACCCACCTTAGCCTCCCCTGGACTCATACTAACCCAAATTAGAGGCTGGTGAGCAGATGAAGGACACTGGTGACATATCCTACTACTTCTGGGTAATGTGTCTTAACTCCCTGACCCTGTACAGTAGCTTTGATAACTTCATAGTCGGTGCACACCCAAGGTGTATGTATGTTCTCATGCATGCAACACCTCCTGACTAAGTTGCTTGCTATATACTGCTTACTGCAGTGAACCTAGGTGGTCGCCTTTTGAATAGGATAAAACAAACTGATATCGGCCTCTAACTCAACTCATCATTTTTTTTAAATAAAGATATAAATACTATCCTGTTTAACAGCTATAGCCTGTGATCAAGTACATTAAAAAGGATTCAATAATTAGAAATGTATGCATCCAAAGTTGTGCAGTGTTTAAAATAATGCAAATTAGAGCAACTTCCTGAGCTAATCTTTCAGCATTGTCTTATGTTGTGTCATCTCTCAAACATTATGTAGCTCTCTTTTGTGCACAATGCAACAATCACTCTTGTCCTTTTAGCTATTTATCCAAGAAAATGACTACAGTTTCTGTTGGCCATAGTTTCTCTGAAGAGGTGCAGTTATAGTTTTGAATGAGTGGCAGATTATATTTAGTACTGTACATCCAAATCAAGGTGTAATTAAAACTCAAACACACTGATTAAGTGGATAGCGAGAAATTAATTTTAGATGCATTTTACATAATTATGTATCAGGGTGTATTTGGACTGCGGTGGTGGTGCTGCGGTAGCGTTGTCACCTCACAGTAAGAAGTTGTCCTGTTCGATTCTCAGCTAGAGCATCTTCTGCGTGGAGACATGCGTGAATGGGAGTACCTTTGTTGAAGGTTGTGCATCAGGGCTGGCAACTCGGCACGTAAAAATCTACTGCCAATCATTAGCGGACCGGTGTTCCGCTGTGGCGACCCCTAACTAGGAAAAGCCGAAAGACACATGTATTAGGGTGTATTTACATGTGTATTATTCAAACAGTAGCCTTAGTCTCACTTTTAATAGTCTGTTACACATTAGCAAGTCATGAGTACAACAACACTTTTTCATATAGCACTGCATTTTATTTTTTTTTTTCATTGAATATTAATTGAATTGAATATTGTGGGCTCTATGTCTCTACAGTTAGTTCCCCACCCTTCCTCCCTGTTCTTGTTTTGGTGTTAGACTTGGTGGCTTTGAAATTGCCCACCCCTCTTGTAAATTCTCCTTCTGGGCCCATCTTGTTTGCTCACTCAACTGAGTGCAGTGAGATCATATTCTGATTTCAGGCACTCCTACTAGTCCCATCTCTTCAGTTGTATCCACTGTGTACAAAGAGAGCATTTTGGAAGGACACCCCTGTAGCCTCTTTATCCTGCTCTGTTCCATATATATACATATATATATATATATATATATATATATATATATATATATATAGACACACTTTATTCAGCTGCTCTTATTGTAACTGTCTTAGTTTGCTGTCCGGCATGCTATCTGTTCAGTTGCTCTTACTCTGCACTTATTACTGCTTGTTAGTAGCCTTTTAATTTACTGCCTTCTGCACTTGTTTTTAGTAATTTGTTAATTTAATTGCATTTATTTAAACTGTATTTGCCATGATATTGCTACATACTCAAGTGCGCTAGCCTGCACTACATTTGAATTGTATTTAATGCTGTTTTACCCGCTTTTCTGTAAAAAAAAAAAAAAAAAAAAAAAAAAAACAATATATATGTATATATATATATATATATATATATATATATATATATATATATATATATATATATATATATATATATATATATATATATATATATATATATATTCTAAGCTTGTTTCCTGCCTTTCCTGTAACTAGTCTAGTCCAGATACAGACTTGCTGTATCCAGGACTGTTGGTAAGCTTCTGAGCCCTCCAAGCCTTTCTGTGTTGGAGGGGCGCCTTCTAGCTTATCAGTGGGAGTAGTAAGCACTAGGTAACCTATCTACCATAAGAGGAGTGGGTTTTTGCCCAGAACATTTAGTTTATTGGCCGTTTAAGCAGTTTTTCCATATCTTTCAACTTTCTGGTTTAAAAGCCGGCATTCACGTTTGTTTCCTGCCTTTCCTGTAACTAGTCTAGTCCAGGTACTGATTTGCTGAATCCAGGACTCTTTGTAAGCTTCTGAGCCCCCAAAGTCTTTCTGTGTTGGAGGGAAGCCTTCTAGCTTACCAGTGGGAGTGGTAAGTACTAGGTAGCCTATCTACCACAAGATGAGTGGTTATTGACCCAGAAATTGTAATTTATTGACAATTTGGGAAGTTTTTCCATCTTTTTCAACTTTCTGGTTTAAAAGCCCACATTTGCCCTTGTTTCCTGCCTTTCCTGTAACTAGTCTATTCCAGATACAGAGTTGCTGTATCCAGGACTGTTGGTAAGCTTCTGAGCCCCCCCCAAGCCTTTCTGTGTTGGAGGGAAGCCTTCTAGCTTATCAGTGGGAGTGGTAAACACTAGGTATCCTATCTACTATAAGAGGAGTGGTTTCTGGCCCAGAAATTGCAGTTTATTGGCCTTTTGGGCAGTTTTTCCATCTCTTTCAACTTTCTGATTTAAAAGCATGCATTTGGGCTTGTTCCCCACCCTTCCTGTAACTAGTATAGTCCAGGTACAGATTTGCTGTATCCAGGACTGTTTGTAAGCTTCTGAGCCCGCCAAGCATTTCTGTGTTGGAGGGAAGCCTTCTAACTTATCAGTGGGAGTGGTAAGTATTAGGTAGCCTATCTACCAGAAGAGGAGTGGTTTTTGGCCCAGAAATTGTAGTTTATTGACCATTTTGGCAGTTTTTCCAGCTCTTTCAACTTTCTGGTTTAAAAGCCCACATCTGTGCTTGTTTCCCACCTTTCCTGTAACTAATCTAGTCCAGATGCAGATTTGCTGTATCCAGGACTGTTTGTAAGCTTCTGAGCAGTGCCAAAGTCTGCTCTTCAATTTTTCCCTTTGATTTGCTAGTTCTTTCCTCTCCTGCACATTTACTAGCTTGTTAGTTTAGCACTTTACCAGATTTCTTGTAGCAATTATTGTAGTACACAAATGTGCTACCAGCACTAAATGTTCTACAAGGAAACAACTCCAGTACTTATTAATGCCCAACTCTCCAGGCATGTCTAAAGGTCAGTTCCCTGTGCTTTCTCTTATTAACCTGGTGAACTTGGGCATCCTGAGGCAATGTAGCAACTGCCTGATGTACACTTACAACCCTCTCCTCTTACCCCCAACACTCAGACTTGTGAGCGATGCACTTATATATCCAAATTGGAAGCCATGCACTCTCCAGCCAAGACCGGAATAGCTGGTCAAGAGGAGAAGGTCAACACTTGCACCACACCGCATGGAACACATAGCACTTCAGAACACACACCAACACTGCCTTCACATAAAAACACAAAACACAAACCACACACCCACCTTCATGGAGGCTCTCAATAAAAATCTAACCAAAGAGCAGAGATCTCCAAGGCAGAAATGCACTCGATCACCACAACACAACACTAATCATGAGACACACAACTCTCCTAAACAGTGTGCCACTCAACCAAAGCCCCTGAGGTAAAACAGCATGCCCAACACACTAGTCATAGGTGACTCAATAGTGAGGTACACTGATATCCCACTCACTAGGTTGAATAATGAGAAATTAACAGTCAGCTGCCTGTCAGGTGCCAGGATCTGTCACATAACGCATGCACTCAGGTCCCTCAACAACAGGTACAAATGTCACTCTGTCATTGTACATGTGGGTGTGAATGACCTGAGATGTATCTCCCTGGACTACATGAAAAAAGACATGGAGAAGTTCTCGGATTATGTAGCCCAGGTGGGTATGACCCTAGCCCAGAGCAGCATCCTACCATCACCCAGGATGATACTACAGTACAAGCAGAAAATGATTGATTTCAACAATTGGCTAAGTTTCTGGTGTCATTCTAAGGGGATCCAGTATCTGTCTGTCTGGGATGATATGATTGACAGACCTCGATGCTTTGCCAGAGATGGCCTGCATCTGTCACCCCTGTGCTTCTGGATACTGGCCAAGGCTCTTGCCACCCCTATAGTGCCTTTTTTAGGCAGTGTTCAAAAGTCCAAATTACCACTATAACAGCTACAAACAAATGCAATTTGAGGGTCATGCTGCTCAACGCTAGAAGTCTAAATCTCAAAATTCACTCACTCGAAGTACTCCTTAAAATGGAGAACATCGACATTTGTGCTGTAACAGAGACCTGGTTCAAGGCAGCAGAAAGCACCCCTGCACTACAAGGCTACTTCTCATTCCACACCTTTCGGACCCAGAAACTGGACCAAAGCTCCAAAGGTGGTGGTGTTTCCATATTCATAAAAGATGCACACAGTCCAGACTGGTAGCCCAAAATAACGCATCTGAGATACTTCAGGTACAGCTAAAATTGGGTAAGACAGTGATTCAGGTTGTAGCCTGCTATAGGTCCCCAACCATGTCCCAAGATTCCCACTCCACATTCCTAAGCACCCTGGAGAATATTAGGGTCCAACCTAACACTCTCATACTGGGCGACTTCAACTACCCCTTCATTAACTGGGAAAACTACTTATGTACCAATACACTTTCTCAATGCTTTCCAATGCCTGGACCAGCTCGTTCTAACCCCCACTAGAGGTAGTAACATCCTTGACCTGGTCATTACTAACATGGGTGACCGTTGCTCTACACCAATAGTCAACTCCTCCCTGGTTAGATCCGATCACTAGCTAATCACCTTGGAAATCCACATACCTCCCACCCCCCCAACAAAGGTAACCATAATGAAAAACTTCTCCAAAGCTAACTTTGGGTTCCTAAAAATGTAGGTGGCCAAATTTACGGCACCCATGCAAATGGAGAATAGTTGCATGACCCCAAATTATACACCAATGCACTGTATGAACATGTACACAAATGCATGGATCTCACCATACCCACTAGAACTAAGATGCTCCCCTCAAAAAAAAGGAACCCAATCTGGTGGTCCCCTCCCACAAACAAAGTCTACAACAGAAGGAGGAAACTGATGTGGAATAAGGTGAAGTCCCAAGACTGGAAAACACCCTTATCAGCCTCAACAAAAGGTTGAGATCCCTCATCAAATCCTCTAAAGCTAGCTATGAAAACAGAATTGCAGCAGATAGTAAAGACAGCCACAAGGCCTTCTATAGTTATGTAAAGAATCTCCATGTCAATACCTAGATTTGCTCTGCGCTATGGCACAATGGTCCCTCCTATATCGAGCCAACAGATATTGCAAATATACTGGCAGACAGATTCAGTGCTAACTTTACCCCTCCCCCTCCAAAGGACCAATCACAATACCAGTAGGTTGCCAGGCACCCAATATTACTGCTGCACAGGTTAAAACACTACTGTCCAAGGCCAAGAATACAGCTTCTATGGGACCTGACAGTATCCCTGGCTGTGATCTACATGAAGTACAAAATGAACTGGCACCTCACCTGTGTGCCCTGTTCAATCACAGCCTCACTTCAGGCTTTGTCCCTACCGAATGGCGCACTACTACAGTCATACCTCTCAACAAAGGAGGAGCAACTACAGACCCCGGGAACTATTGCCCCATTAGCCTGATGAGTCTGATATGCAAAGCTATGGAATGCATCATCATGGATCTAAAAAACAAAGATATAGGGAATCTCCAAACTCTGGATCCTACACAGTTTGGTTTTGTGAATGGTAGATCATGCCTGCTCAACTTGGTTGACTTCTTTGAGTCAGTCACCAGAGCTGTGGATGAAGGTAAGGTGGTTCACACAGCCTACCTTGATCTGGCCAACGCTTTTGATACCATTCCCCACTCAGGAATCATAGAAAAACTTACTAAGCTAGGCATCAACCCCTATATCACTAGGTGGGTTGCAAACTGGCTCACAGATAGAACTCACAGTGTAAAAGTAGCTGACTCCAAGTCAGACTGCCGACCAGTCACAAGTGGAGTCCCACAGAGTTCTGTCCTGGGTCCTCTCCTGTTTGGTATCTACTTCTCTGAAGTCCAGGCCAACACGAAGGAACTCTGGCTGACAAAGTTTGCAGATGATTGCAAGTTGCGAGCTATTATTAATTCCCCAAGTAATGTTGACATCCAAGGCCTCAATGAGTCCAATGACTGGTGTCAGATCCATGGCCCTAAGCTCAATGCCAAAAAATGTGTCTTCATCCCCTTTGAGAAAACCCAATTCCCTCAAATTACCACATTTATGGTAGTCCACTGAACACAGAAGGCATTAATAAGAGATATGGAACACAGGTTGACAGCAACCTCTTTTTTGACCACCAGGTTGCCACTGTGGTCAGAAAGTCCTTCTATTTGGCACATCTCATTACTAAGGGTTTTGCATCCAGGAAGAAAGAGGTCATTGTCTCCATCTACTCTTCCCTCATTAGGCCAGTCATCGAGTACATGCCCCATTTGGCATGTACCTCACTAGACACCTGCAACAACTGGAGAGGCTGCAAAAGTACCTCACAAAGAGGATCCTAGGCCTTAAACACTTGTCCTATATGGACAGACTCAAATCTCCAACTATTCTCTGCCTCATATTGCCTTCTTAGAGGTGATCTCTGCTTGACTTACAAAGCCATCTCTGACCCAGCTCTGTTAGAAATGCTACATCTAAAGAAATCCCAATCCCTCCACACCACATGCTCCAGAGACCTCAACCTCATTACCACAATCAACAGAACATGCTGGAGGGACAGGTTCATAACACAGAGACTGCACATGCTATGGAATAGACTTCCCATGCATGTCAAGCAGAGCACCTCACTGGCCCTCTTCAAGAGAAATCTTGATGAGTGGATGGGAAATAGAAAATTCACCCCGGGGATCACTCCAGTGGCTCTACTCGACAGAGACACTAGGAACTAAGATTGGGTGGCATGATACCAGGGTAATCCTATGGGTTAGGCTTGTAAAGGCTCCATGGCAATTAGCCTAGTACACACCTATGAACCTATAAACCAAACCCTAAATCAAAGGTTCCATGCTTTTCTATGTCACCTCACTTGTTATTTTCTAAAAGGATAAACTGTCACTTGTCATCTTCAGTGGGACCTATTTTGGGTACTAAGATTTGCTTGTATATTCGTTAAGGTTTACTTCAGGTGTCTAATTCTGTTAACTTGTCTTGGGATAGTTAATATACGTTTTTGTTAGTTTTCAAGTAGGTGCACATAGGTTGGTCTGGCTTCATCTTCATCACATCAGATTTTGATGCCTTCTCTTTAGTATTCCGTGGAGTTACGTAGCCCCTCAGTGTTACAGTGGGTGTCTCTGATACAGGAAGAAATGGTGGGTAATAATTACACAAGTTATATGCAATGTGTAGGGAGGGTCATTATAGCAGGAAAGCGGGAAATACACAGAAAAAGGCCAAACATGATTCAGGAAAAACAGCATATTACAGCTGAATCCAGCATTTGTTACAACATAACAAATCTTCTGTTGGCATACAAAACAATGAATAACACTAATAAAGCAATTCATAATCAGTAATACTGAGCATCAAGGCCATCAATGAGTGTACTGCAACTCAGGGGCATCCATCTATCACTGGGCTATGCGGCACTCAGCAAGGACACAGGAAGATGCACTATGGCTTCCAGTGTTAGGATAGACCTCCTCCAACTGCAAGATAAATTCCAAAACTCCATAGGTCTATGGAGACATAAATATTACATGTACAATTGGAGAGCTATATGTATGCACAGTTGCATACATACATGTATAGCCAAAGAGAAGGTAAAGACAAACACAGCAGTGATCCTGCTGGATTTAACTACTGTGGTGTCCTAGATGAGTGTATGTCTCTAAATTTACTCTACCTACCAGCTACTTAGAGTTGTACTGCAACAATGTGCTGATTCCTGTTCTCTGGACCTATCTGCAAGCTGCCTCTCAGTTAAACAGGATAATTTAAAAGTTTATCTTCTGGTGTCTTACAAGTTCCCTGTTTACTCTACCTACCAGCTACTTAGAGTTGTACTGCAACAATGTGCTGATTCCTGTTCTCTGGACCTATCTGCAAGCTGCCTCTCAGTTAAACAGGATCATTTAAAAGTTTATCTTCTGGTGTCTTACAAGTTCCCTGTTTACTCTACCTACCAGCTACTTAGAGTTGTACTGCAACAATGTGCTGATTCCTGTTCTCTGGACCTATCTGCAAGCTGCCTCTCAGTTAAACAGGATCATTTAAAAGTTTATCTTCTGGTGTCTTACAAGCTCCCTATTTACTCTACCTACCAGCTACTTAGAGTTATACTGCAACAGTGTGCTGATTCCTGTTCTTTGGACCTATCTGCAAGCTGCCTCTCAGTTAAACAGGATAATTTAAAAGTGTATCTTCTGGTGTCTTACAAGCTCCCTGTTTACTCTGCCTACCAGCTACTTAGAGTTATACTGCAACAGTGTGCTGATTCCTGTTCTCTGGACCTATCTGCAAGCTACCTCTCAGTTAAACAGGATAATTTAAAAGTTTATCTTCTGGTGTCTTACAACAAGCTACCTGTTTACTCTACCTACCAGCTACTTAGAGCTGTACTGCAACAGTGTGCTGATTCCTGTTCTTTGGACCTATCTGCAAGCTGCCTCTCAGTTAAACAGGATAATTTAAAAGTTTATCTTCTGGTGTCTTACAAGCTCCCTGTTTACTCTACCTACCAGCTACTTAGAGTTATACTGCAACAGTGTGCTGATTCCTGTTCTCTGGACCTATCTGCAAGCTGCCTCTCAGTTAAACAGGATCATTTAAAAGTGTATCTTCTGGCTCCCTGTTTACTCTACCTACCAGCTACTTAGAGTTATACTGCAACAGTGTGCTGATTCCTGTTCTCTGGACCTATCTGCAAGCTGCCTCTCAGTTAAACAGGATAATTTAAAAGTTTATCTTCTGGTGTCTTACAAGCTCCCTGTTTACTCTACCTACCAGCTACTTAGAGTTGTACTGCAACAGTGTGCTGATTCATGTTCTCTGGACCTATCTGCAAGCTGCCTCTCAGTTAAACAGGATAATTTAAAAGTTTATCTTCTGGTGTCTTACAAACTCCCTGTTTACTCTACCTACCAGCTACTTAGAGTTATACTGCAACAGTGTGCTGATTCCTGTTCTCTGGACCTATCTGCAAGCTGCCTCTCAGTTAAACAGGATAATTTAAAAGTTTATCTTCTGGTGTCTTACAAGCTCCCTGTTTACTCTACCTATCAGCTACTTAGAGTTGTACTGCAACAGTGTGCTGATTCCTGTTCTCTGGACCTATCTGCAAGCTGCCTCTCAGTTAAACAGGATAATTTAAAAGTTTATCTTCTGGTGTCTTACAAGCTCCCTGTGTAGGTTTACATTTAAATATCTTTGTACTCCTGACACTTTGTACAATACCATTTTGAGACTTGCACTCTAGGACCTGCACCCCCCCCTGCATTTCCTTGCAGGACTGTAAATTGTTATTTCTACTTTGGTAATCTTGGGTTTCTGCTGACTTACTTCCATTAACATTACCCTGCAAAGAAGAGTGTATGTGTTCAACTTTCTTTACATGTAGGGTAGCACGCACTCAATCAGACCAACCCTGTCCGCACCTGAAACGCTCTTTAGCCAACCCCACTGTTACGCCCACTGCCTAATAATTTCCTTTACGGTCATTCCCAGTGGAAAAGTTTGAATTTGGCTATAGAAATCAAGTATAGCCCAAATAGACTATCTTTACCCCTTACACTGCAATCCTTGCCAAAGGTTTTAGCCCACTCTAGGACCTATAAACCCCCCTGCATTTTCCTTGCAGGACTTTAAATCTTTATTTGTACTTGGGTAATCTTGAGTTTCTGCTGACTCACTCCCATTAACAGTGTTGTGTGCACTGAAGTGAGATACTTCCCTCCCTCATTTGGCTCTCCTTAGCATTTTATTGGCTCACACTTTGTCATTCTTTATTTGCCTGCCCACTGACAGCAGACCAGAAGTTTTTTTTACCCTACTTGCATAGCTTGGAGCCATCTTTAAGTCTAAAACCTTCCCTGCTGGATGGAACTACTGTGGTGTCCTAGATGAGTGTATGTCTCTAAATGTAAGTACATTGGCTTCTATTGCACAGAGTACAAGTTAAAAATACTAGTGACTGATGCATACTGATTTTGGATGCTGCCATTGGGAAATTTAGGCTCTCTTGTTTGTAAACACACAGACAACTTTCTAGTCCTCTCTTTTTTCCCCCTCCATATCTACACACCACAGACAGCTTTCTAGCCCCTGTTCTATTCCAATCTACCACTGGAATTAGCCTAGCTCATTGTTTTTCGCTAACTGCTTCAGTATCTGTTCCTACCTGCTCCGTTTGCCCTGTGGGTCACCCTTCCCTACCCCCAATTCCCACCCACCCCCAGGGGTCCTACCCTTATACTTACTAACCACACATCTTCCTCTTCCCATTACTCTCTAACCACACCTTTTCCTCTTACCATTACTCTCATTACATACCTCTTGCTCTTACCATTACTCTTCAAACACATTCTTCCTCCTACCTTTACTTTCTAAACACTCTCCAGTTACCCAACTGCACTAATATTAACCTCTCACCACTCTCCTTTTATCACACCACACCCTACTCCCTTCTTTCATCTCCACCCAGTGAATTTATTTTTCTACCTACAAACAATCTATATTTATTCATACAATGTATAAACAACCCATCCCATCTTATGTCCCACTCTTATTCACACTCTCACTAGTACCTCCTTTAATCCTCACCCATCTTTTCACCTCCTTTGAAAACCCACTAGGCCCATACCTAAACTACCCCAAGAAAGAAACCAACACTCCAAACTCTCTTCTCCTTTTTATTCATGCTAATATAACATCCTCATCTAAGTACATACTTCCTAAATACCATATAACACTACACATAAAATACAACAATCAGAACCCCAGGAAAGGCCTACCTCTATACAGCAGATTCTCCAACCCAAACTATCTAAGTGTACTACTCTCTTTAAAGGATGGTGACATCCACCCTAATCCAGGCCCACCAACAACTCCTATCTCTCTCCTCAACCACAAAGAATCACCTACTCATGCCCTGTCTAAACCATTGAACTCCCTTTTAATTGCTCATCTTAATATACGTAGCATAAACAATAAAGTAACTCAACTCCAAGCTCTAACCGAAATCTACTCCTTTGATATTCTCTGCTTAACAGAAACTTGGTTAAAACCTGTAACCAAAGACAATGAAATCATCCCACCTGGATATAATATCCTGAGACTAGACAGAGTATCCAAGAAAGTTGGTGGAGTTGCTATCTTATATAAATCTAGCTTACAGTTAACCATTCACAACTGTAAACCACCTATAGACTCCAATGCAGAAATTCGTATCTCCAAACTTCATCTTAACAATTCCAAATCCATCTATATTATCTGTATATATCTACCACCTGGTAACAACACTGCCACCATGGAAAACATACTTTGCTGGCTTTGCCAATACCTGTCCCAAGAAACCATAATCCTAGGCGACACAAACATTGACTGGAGCTGCTACTGCAGCAGCCTCCCCACAAACCATATTAACCTATATGGGTATTCCCAAACCATTACCTCCCCCACCAGAATAAATAAATCTAACAAGAAATCAAGCTTATTAGACTGGATTCTCATAAACCATCATCCTCACATATATGATTCAGGAACCCTCCCTGATGATTTAAGTGACCACTTTCTTACCTATATCATCAGACATAGAATCAACTCTCCCATTCCAATATCTGTCAAAAACATCAGATCTAAAAAGTACTTTAACCCTGAACTATTCCAAATGAAACTAAAAGCTTGCATCTGGTCTCCCTTACAAAACCTCCCTTTAGATGAAGCCGTTAGTTACTTTAACTCCAACTTCCTTGCCATTCTCAACCACCATGCTCCAACCAGATTAATTAGAATTAAAACCAAATCTGCTCCATGGCTTTTAAAAGAAACCAAACATAAAATAAATCTTAGAAACAAACTTTGGGCAAAATGGAGGAAGACTAAAAACTCTATAGACCAACTAACATTTAGACAGCTAAGAAATGAAACCAAGAAAGCTATAATATCTGATAAAAGAAACAACTACCTACAATCCCAACAAGCTAATCAAAACAACCCACAAAAATTTTGGGCTAGCATTAACCAACTACTCCATCCAGATCAATCCACTACTCCAAATCCTCAAAATACTGACCACAAAAATCTATTGAATGCAGCTAATGCTTTCAATACCTTTTTTACTAATGCTATACAAACACTAGCTAGTCAACTATCACCTAATAACTTCACTCTACCTTCCTATAAATCAACCTTACCCCCTACTTTTCATATTCAACCTGTCACAACAACAAATATTCTAACCCTTCTACAGAAACTAAAACCATGCTCACCTTCAGCAAACCAACTACCTGCTGAATTCCTACAACAATCAGCCAAAGCTATTGCTTATCCCATTTCTATTCTGATCAATAGAACTATTACCGAAAGTCATATCCCCAGTTTATGGAAAATCTCCCATATTATCCCCCTCCATAAATGTGGACACTCCACTGAACTCTCCAACTACCGCCCCATTGCCCTTCTCTCTCCTTTGGAAAAGATAATGGAGAAATGCATTCACAGACAATTACTTGACCATCTAACCCAAAATAATTTACTTTCCAACTGTCAACATGGATTCAGACCTTCACATAGCACTAGTACTGCCCTTCTTTCCTTCACAGATTGTATCAACAAAAACCGCAATCTTAACAAGCTTTCTTCAGCACTATTTATTGACCTGTCTAAAGCTTTTGACATGGTAAATCACCAAATTCTTATCAAAATACTGAAATCCCTGTCACTAGATACATCTTCTATAAAGAGGTTCCAGTCCTACCTTGATAAAAGACAACAGGCTGTACTATGGCACAAGTCTCTCTCCACTCACCTGCCTGTCAAACTTGGTGTCCCTCAAGGGTCCATCCTAGGACCTCTACTTTTTTCCATATTTATTAATGAACTTCACCTTGCCATCCCCCAAGCCACATGCATACAATATGCAGTTGACTCCACACTGATATGCTCAGCCACCTCCTCTTCTGAACTTCAGTCTCTTACCCAACACGTATTTAACACAGTTGAGCAATGGTTCACATATAGATGCCTTCTCCTAAACCCCAAACAGACTAAACTCTCCCACCAATAAGTCCTCTCCTCTTGGTTTCTCAGTTATCTCTACCAATAAAACTATTATATCCTCTGATCCAACCACCAAACTATTGGGTATCACCATTGACAACAATCTGAACTTTGATGTCCATATTAACAATACTATAAAAACTATCAACAAAAAACTTGGCTCTCTCTACAGGGTAAAATCCTTCCTCTTACCTTCAGTTAAAACCACTATAGCACACACTCATCTAATCTCTTCACTTCTTTATGCCTCACCCATTTTTACTAATCTATCTAAAAATAATCTTAGCAAATTGGAAATGTCTTACAATGACATTGCCAGATTTGCTATAGGCAACCCATTTAGAACCCACCATTGCATTAATTTAAAGCAGCTGGGATGGCTTGAACTACAAAATCTGAATAAATTCCATCAACTATCTATAGCCCACAACACTTTTTACAAACCTTCCAAAACTCCTATTCTATCCACACTCATCACTCCCTATAAAAATCTGAAATCCTTAAGGTCTTCTCAGAGACTTCTAGTACATACCACTAAACCAAACAACAAGGCTGGTGACTCCCTCTTTTCTAATATTGTTGGAAAAGCCTGGAATCTCCTCCCCAGTGAACTCTCCTCACTTCCCTCAGTATCATGCTTCAAAAACAAATTGAAAGTGTTCCTCAGAACACAGTGGTTATGCCCCTGTACTAAGCCTGACTAGTTATGTATCTCTTAATACTTTGCTCTTCCTACCTCTTCTACTCATTAACTGCAATTCCTTCCTTATTAACCATAATACTATCTCCCTCTAGAACATCTTGATTGTACTAGCATGCTATGTTATGCCTGTATTCTGCACTGCTGAATTTACTGTGATAACCTGTAATATGCATTGTAAATATGATTTTTTTTGTTTAATGTTTCCTCATTTGTTATCTTGTTAATTTCATTGTTCTATCTTGGAACTTATCTCCTCGGGCCTCTACTGAAAATGGACATGTATCCAGTTAGACTAGCCTGGTCAACAAATGTAAAGTAAATAAAATAAATAATTACTGGCGCAGCCAACTGCTGTTAGAACACAGTTGCTCTGGCTATAGTTGTTTTAACAAACAAATGTAGCTCTGATCAAAGAGGTTGTGAAAAGTAGGATGATTGTGGCATCAGTCACAGAGAACAACTCTATAATATGATGGCAATGATGTCTAGTACTGAGGAAGGAGCTAACTGGCAGATGAGAATTTCATTATCAGCATGGTCTACTATTACACACCAGTGATCACACTTTGATGCACTACCTGTTCATTGGTAACAAAGTGTGTGTGTGTGTGTGTGTGTGTGTGTGTGTGTGTGTGTGTGTGTATGTTTGTGTTTGTGATATCTTTATTCTCAGGCAACCCACACATGCACACTTGTGCTGCTGTACTAATCCTGGGAGCACAGACTGTGGTATACTAGGGTGGTATGTGTTATGAACTCACTGTGTTGTAGTAATGCTGGGAGCACAGACCGTGGTATACTAGGGTGGTATGTGTTATGAACTCACTGTGTTGTAGTAATGCTGGGAGCACAGATTGTGGTATACTAGGGTGGTATGTGTTATGAACTCACTGTGTTGTAGTAATGCTGGGAGCACAGACCGTGGTATACTAGGGTGGTATGTGTTATGAACTCACTGTGTTGTAGTAATGCTGGGAGCACAGACCGTGGTACACTAGGGTGGTATGTGTTATGACCTCACTGTGTTGTAGTAATGCTGGGAGCACAGACCGTGGTATACTAGGGTGGTATGTGTTATGAACTCACTGTGTTGTAGTAATGCTGGGAGCACAGACTGGGGTATACTAGGGTGGTATGTGCTATGAACTCACTGTGTTGTAGTAATGCTGGGAGCACAGACTGTGGTATACTAGGGTGGTATGTGTTATGAACTCACTGTGTTGTAGTAATGCTGGGAGCACAGACCGTGGTATACTAGGGTGGTATGTGTTATGAACTCACTGTGTTGTAGTAATGCTGGGAGCACAGACTGTGGTATACTAGGGTGGTATGTGTTATGAACTCACTGTGTTGTAGTAATGCTGGGAGCACAGACCGTGGTATACTAGGGTGGTATGTGTTATGAACTCACTGTGTTGTAGTAATGCTGGGAGCACAGACTGTGGTATACTAGGGTGGTATGTGTTATGAACTCACTGTGTTGTAGTAATGCTGGGAGCACAGACTGTGGCACACTAGGGTGGTATGTGTTATGAACTCACTGTGTTGTAGTAATGCTGGGAGCACAGACCATGGTTTACTAGGGTGGTATGTGTTATGAACTCACTGTGTTGTAGTAATGCTGGGAGCACAGACTGTGGTATACTAGGGTGATATGTGTTATGAACTCACTGTGTTGTAGTAATGCTGGGAGCACAGACTGTGGTATACTAGGGTGATATGTGTTATGAACTCACTGTGTTGTAGTAATGCTGGGAGCACAGACTGTGGTATACTAGGGTGGTATGTGTTATGAACTCACTGTGTTGTAGTAATGCTGGGAGCACAGACCATGGTATACTAGGGTGGTATGTGTTATGAACTCACTGTGTTGTAGTAATGCTGGGAGCACAGACTGTGGTATACTAGGGTGGTATGTGTTATGAACTCACTGTGTTGTAGTAATGCTGGGAGCACAGACTGTGGTATACTAGGGTGATATGTGTTATGAACTCACTGTGTTGTAGTAATGCTGGGAGCACAGACTGTGGTATACTAGGGTGGTATGTGTTATGAACTCAATGTGTTGTAGTAATGCTGGGAGCACAGACTGTGGTATACTAGGGTGATATGTGTTATGAACTCACTGTGTTGTAGTAATGCTGGGAGCACAGACTGTGGTATACTAGGGTGGTATGTGTTATGAACTCACTGTGTTGTAGTAATGCTGGGAGCACAGACTGTGGTATACTAGGGTGATATGTGTTATGAACTCACTGTGTTGTAGTAATGCTGGGAGCACAGACTGTGGTATACTAGGGTGGTATGTATTATGAACTCACTGTGTTGTAGTAATGCTGGGAGCACAGACTGTGGTATACTAGGGTGGTATGTGTTATGAACTCACTGTGTTGTAGTAATGCTGGGAGCACAGACTGTGGTATACTAGGGTGGTATGTGTTATGAACTCACTGTGTTGTAGTAATGCTGGGAGCACAGACTGTGGTATACTAGGGTGGTATGTGTTATGAACTCACTGTGTTGTAGTAATGCTGGGAGCACAGACTGTGGTATACTAGGGTGGTATGTGTTATGAACTCACTGTGTTGTAGTAATGCTGGGAGCACAGACTGTGGTATACTAGGGTGGTATGTGTTATGAACTCACTGTGTTGTAGTAATGTTGGGAGCACAGACTGTGGTATACTAGGGTGGTATGTGTTATGAACTCACTGTGTTGTAGTAATGCTGGGAGCACAGACTGTGGTATACTAGGGTGATATGTGTTATGAACTCACTGTGTTGTAGTAATGCTGGGAGCACAGACCATGGTATACTAGGGTGGTATGTGTTATGAACTCACTGTGTTGTAGTAATGCTGGGAGCACAGACTGTGGTATACTAGGGTGGTATGTGTTATGAACTCACTGTGTTGTAGTAATGCTGGGAGCACAGACTGTGGTATACTAGGGTGATATGTGTTATGAACTCACTGTGTTGTAGTAATGCTGGGAGCACAGACTGTGGTATACTAGGGTGGTATGTGTTATGAACTCACTGTGTTGTAGTAATGCTGGGAGCACAGACTGTGGTATACTAGGGTGATATGTGTTATGAACTCACTGTGTTGTACTCATGCTGGCAGCACAAACTGTTTTGCTGTATATCAGAATAATGTCAGCTATACACTCACTGCTATGTAGTAATGCTGTATGCATAGGCTATGTTGTCTACTACAGTAATGTCTACTATGCAGTCACCCGTTCTGTACTAATTCTTGCATGCATAACCTGTAGTATTGGGTACCAGGGTACTATAGGTTTATAAGCGATTGCTAACTGCTCTTGTGGGCCGTGTTAAGCCTTGCCAATTTTTCTCAAAGGTGAGAATAAAACTATGTACCTTGTATGCATGAGGTAAACAGTCTAAGCATTATGCTATCCCTTCAACCCTATCAGTTATGCACTCACTAGATTGTAATAATGCTATACACATGTTGCGTACTAGTGTAATTTCTGGTGTGTACTTATTGTATTGTACTAATGTTGGGTGCACAGGCTGTTTTGTTGAACACTGGAGTAATATTTGTTATGTATTCATTAAACTGTATTAATGCTGAATGCACAGGCTGTTGTGTAAAAGGGCAATATTGTTATATATTCAGTGTGCTGTATTAATAGTGTGTGCACAAGATTCTAACCTTAGTATTGGATTATGGGCCTCATAAGACTGGTGATGGAAAACTCTGCATGTTGTCACTTGACCATCTTATGTTCTATAACTGTTTTCTGTTTATGGCTTTTAGACACAAGTTGTACCACATGACATTCATTTCCTAAATGGGACCTCACTGATATTTAAAGATGTATACTCCAATATACAACACTCCCCTTTTGTCTAGTTATAGAATATAATTTTATAAATATTCTGTGAAATATCATGCATTATTGTATACTCATTGCACCAAATCAAACAACTCTTCATATTGAATAGAGGCATTTCAGTAAATACAACTTTTCATTTTCAATTATTATGATCACCTCTCAGACTGCCAATATATTCAACTAGTTTATTTAATAGGCTTTCAAATTTACAGTATTTAATAGGACTGCTTTTCTAGACATTTGCAGTTGCCTGGATGCTGATGAGGCTGAAACTGAAAAAGTTTTATTTTGGATCATAATTCTTCACAGCTGACAAAGAAAATAAATAAATAAAGCACAGCTCAAGTAACTTCTTCATTTCATGTAAGGTTACTTTGTAATATAACTTGTGGGTATATTTGTATCTCTTTGCTTTTGTAGCTTGTATCTATCTCTCTTGACTAAACATTCATTTCTTTGAGATTGCCAAATGACAGTCATTATAGCTACTGTTTTTTGAAGCTCTGGTTATGACTTATCTATCTCCACAAGACTTGTGTCACTCCTATTTGCATAATTTTCTGTCTTGTTGTCAGCCATTTTGTTCCTTGTAGTTAGCCACCTAGGGACTGCAGGTTCATCTAGATACATGTACTGAATCTTCCAGTATTTGTACCTGTGTTTATCAAAGGCTGTGCCCCCAGAACCGGCTAAGTATGTAGCTGAGGGAGTTCCCCATGCAAGCTGTAAAAGGACAACATTGATGTAGTGAAGCCATAGAAATACTGAATATAAGAATACAGATTTTATGGTGTTGAGAATGCAAGTATATTTTCTTTTGTATATAGTTATCTTGATGGAGAAGATTGGGATGGCATCTCAGTACAGAAAAGGGATAACGAGGTGTCCATTCTTGATTCATTAGATACTAATTTATCTAAATTAAGGACACTGTTTTAAGCTCTGCATACAACTATGGGATTGCTTAGATGTGTAGCCCAGTGAATCTGTTTTGTTCAGTATGAGAATATGAAATAGTTGTATTTGCCGGAAATAGTAAAGTGGTTAATATATTCACAGAGTTAAATATCATTATATAGATTGGAAGTTAGGATTATTTTTGTGTTTTCTGTTCGTTATGCACTTT
Source organism: Protopterus annectens (assembly GCF_019279795.1). NCBI lineage: Eukaryota > Metazoa > Chordata > Ceratodontiformes > Protopteridae > Protopterus > Protopterus annectens. The sequence goes on from NC_056728.1 coordinate 1,151,219,845, forward strand.
TATAGTTCTATGGTTATGCTAACAGGGCTAATTAATTATTATAATTTGGTGAGATTTAATGAGTGGAAGTGGAAGTAAATAACATTCTGTTATATTATTATGGACTACCTCTTTTGATATCAAAGATGGCACATTCTGGTGAGTATGTTGGAAAATTAACAAAAATGTGTGTGTAAAAAAGGTGACACAGGTGATCGAGGATTGCTAGCTTTATTTCAGTGTAAAATCGTGAACAGTGCAGATTAGATTGTTTGCATTTATAATTAGTACAGGGTGTGGGGGTGCAGTAGGGTTTTCCCCCTGAAAAAAAAATCCTGTATTTTTTTTTTATACAGATTGATCAGTTTTTGTCTATGTTGTTTGGCATGATATTATAAGCATATGACTTATTGTTATATACTCGTATCTGAATACATATACATACATACAGACACACACACACACACACACACACACACACACACACACACACACACACACACACACACACACACACACACATGAATATCTGGCTATATATGTAGTAGGAATGCTAGTACCCAAAATATGCAAAAAGAGCTGCTCTAGCTTGTGTCTTTGATAGAAGAGGGGTGTGTGTGACATTGAGAACCATGGATAAAGAATAGGCATATGGTTAAATTGGTTATAGCAGGGGCAGGACACAGAAAAGCAGAAAGTACAGGTCTGTACAAATATAGAATGATAAAAGCAAACAAAAAATAAAAAATTAAATAAGGAGAATGGAGGCAGAGTGGGGGACACTAGAAACTGAAAATTACAGGGTAGTTTGCATAGTTCAGTATACAGGCTTTTTATTGGGGGCAGCAAATAGATAAAATAGCCAGTATACTTAGGGAAGTAAAGAAAATATTTTTTTTAAGAACTCAAATGCAACACATATTAAGTGAAGCACTTTGAGTGTAGCCATATCTAAAAAGTATAGCCAATGATGTCATAAGTCATAGAATGTATCCAAACTGTCAAAAAGTTTGAAGGCTGAAAGTCCTGCTCTCTTGAGATTTTTTAGTGGAAGTGCCACTCCATAAAGTACTTCTCTTAATACCTTTGCAGTGTTCAATTCCCATCCCTGAATTTGTAATGTGGAAACCTAGCTTTAGATGCACGTGAACGTTCCTCCATGTTTCAACAGCAACTTCATTATCTGCTTTACATCACAGTTTTTACAAATCCCCCAGCTTTATTTTACATTGGCCAATATTTTGATACTCTGTGTTCTTTCCTCTAATCCTTTTACTGACCTGTATCTCTGCTGATAGAATTGTTCCTTTTTTCCATGCATTTGGAGCACTGAGATTAGTATTCATGCTTCATTATCGGTCCTTATTTTGACAGTGTACACCTCTATATGGGGATTGCGATTTGGATCCAAACCAACTTGTTGTGCATTAGAAAAAGATGGATGTTACAAAATTCACCTCAAGAACCAAAGCTCAAGAAGTCAGTTCCTTGGCATCTATGTCTCTAACTCATAGCAGAGAGTTAGAACTGGAAAGACGTAATCATCATTTTTGTAGCGTGTGAAGTATGACTTGCCTCCATGTACTATAAACGTTAGAGAAAAATTGTAGAATGTTGCTTTAAAAGGTTTGACACAATTTCCTCTGTCACTTAATGAATGGCCACCACAGATTAGTATCAGGAAGTATGAAAAGCTTTAAAACAAATAAAACACATAATTTGCCCCCCCCCCCAAAAGAAAGGCTGAATGAAATATTGAATGTTATATATATTTTTTTAAGTTCCTGCTTCTGTTATGTGGTGGCCAGTTACAAATGTTAATCCTGCAGCATGAAACTAAAGAGTCACAGTAGTAAGGAACATTTAACCAAAGATTTTTGACTGTCTTTTTCCCAGCTTCATAGTGTAATCACAGACCTCCAGGCACTACATTGGTCTGTACCTGTGTGCTGTACTTTTTCAATAATGCAAAAGGATTCTTTTTAAAATGCAATTAATTAATGTAGCCTACATGATGTGAGTATTAGTGCTGAAACATACATCCAAGCACCGGATTATAAGCACAGAACTTGTAGTCTAATGACAGTCCTGTATCAGTGGCTTGCCTTTCTTAAAGGAAAATGAAAATGTCACCAGCTCCGAAGGGGCAATTTACAGCCTTTTGAGCCACTGACACAGGCATAGCAATACTGACAGTTACATGTTCCACAATGTGCATTATATTAATATTAGTCCTTACTTATGTTCTTTGTGGTTCTACAGTTGAGCAGGTATATAGTTAACCATTGCTCACCAGGCATAGTGTTTGGCTGTGTATTTATCAGACTCAGTCTGCTACAGAGTACTGAGCAGGGCACACAGCTATCATCACATGCACATGTGGGGATGGCTACAGTGACAACTGACAGCAATTGACAGTGTGTGTGTGTGTGTGTGTGTGTGTGTGTGTGTGTGTGTGTGTGTGTGTCTGTTACATGAGTTTGAGTTTGGGAGACTGGTCAGGGTGGAGGGTGGCTTATTGATGGTGGGTGGTGCAGAGGTACATGTGCTTCACTGTAGAGACATAGTGTCAGCAGACAATGAAGCACTGTACAGGATTTGGTAGACAGGTCCAGTTACCTACAGAAGATGCATACATTAGTTAACTGAACAAGTCACTAGCCATGGGCAATTCACTCCTGGGAAGGTCACAGGCATGATCCACAGCATGCACAGAAGACACAGTGTTCCATGAACATGAATGGTGGGTTGTGATACACATGTGCTCTTCCCAAGTACTCTGTCTATATGTATGTCCACTATATCCTGCAGTGCCCTCAACACAGCATGGAGGTGTTGAGGTGGTGGTGCTATGGGTCTTAGGCCACATTTCTTCCTCCCAAGGTGGAGCTCCCAACCTGAGGTAAAGGTTAATCAGCTGCAAGTAGATAGCTTTGATATGTGACCATGCAGGGACACATATTGTGTACAAACTTTGTACACCACATGCCCATAATGTTTTTCATGTGGCCCATGCACTCCTGGAGGTTGGCACAGGACCATATACTGCCCTGACCATGTCATCTGGCAATCAAGGGGAATGGTGCTACTGTAGATGTGGCCACTCCTAGGGTGGATGAGTTGGCATCTTCCTGTCCATCAGTGGTATTCTGTGTCTGGTGTGGGGGGGTTGCAAATGCACAGGAGCTGGTCCCATGATTGGGGGTAGATTAGGACATAATATTGATTAAGTCTGCCACTGACAGTATGCTCACTGACTAGGCTAGGATTTGGTTGCCATAATCATTGAAGCCAGGCAGTTTCCCAACAATTAGGCCTACCTATGGCCATACTGGAAGACTGTGATAAAACAGCACCTGTGAAAATGTGAAATAATGTCCTATAATAGCTTAGCTAAACACAGTTGTATTTGCTGATAGTGTGCAGGGGTGTGTATTCTCAGTTAATTAATGGGTATGTAAAAAAATAACAAGGAGCCATGCCTCAGATATGATTTCAGAGTTAATTAACTAGTAGGCATGATCTTTTTTAGGTTTTAGGCTTGTGTTGTGTTTTTCTTTTTTTTCTTTTTAGTCTTTTATTTGATGTTTTTCAACTCAAGGGTTGTAATATTCCCTTACCTAAACTGCAAGTGAAAGTATATCACTAAATTATATCCAACAGTAAAAGAAAAGTACACAATATAGAGATTTAATGTTTAACATGGTCTGGACAGATAACATTTGGATCTGCAACCTCAATGTTCCTGTTAAATAAAGTCATGCTTATAAGTTCCAGAACAACGTATTGTGCAAGTAATGCAGATAGTAGCTCATGTTCTAACATATTAACATGGGGCACCACTGACAGATATCAGCGGTACCATGTGCAACTCAGCATCTTTGCTACCATTCCACCATGGATGCCAGAACTGTTTAGACCCCAAGCAGAGATCCTTTTGGATCAGGAAGATGTCATTCTTGGTACATCATTCTATTTCTATGATAGATCAAATAGTTAGGAAGCAAAAACACAAAAACATAAACTAAAACATAGGACTGAAACAGTCATGAACATTAATGGCATGAAACAATTTAGTAGGTGAAATGTAGTCTGTCTCAGGTAAGGGATTATTACGCTGATGTTTGTTTTCATGATACCAGATTCTGGACTGCCTTTCATAAATTGCAGATAGATGGTCTTCATTGTGGAAAATGGTTCTGTTCTTTTGGTTCTGATTATTGTTCAGTAGTGGGGTTGTAGATACTGTTAACTGTGTTAAATAAGGGCATTTATGAAATGGATAGAATTACATTATATACAAAGACTCGTATAATACTATTTATAAAAATTACTGCTAAAAGATATGGTGGCAATTTTTTTCTTCTATGTGTCACCTTGTTTTATGAGCCAGATGGTGTCTTCCACATGCTAAGTTATTTGTTTGGGTGAGGAATTTCAATTGTGAATATACAGTTTCTTCCTAAAGGAATGCTTTACTTCTATGGGATATTGTTTAACATAATCACTATAAATCTAGACCCACGTCTTTTAAAGGTATGTGTAAATCTGAAATTGATCATGTTTGTCTTTCTTTAAATGATCTTGTCATTTCCTATCAGAAGCTTGTTCTAGGACTTATTGATTACACAGATTTTTTTTTTTTAATTTAGATGATAGGATAGTTTATATTGGACTGAGTTATCCTAAGCTAAGTACTGATCTTATATTTCATGATGACTAAAACATTTTGTGTGACAGACTGGTCTTATCACTTGGGTAGGTCTATTTTTATCTTTCTTGGTTATCTTGCTGGTGTGCTTTCTGGATGAAACTGAGGTTTGATGGTGTTTATTAAGTGACTTGGATCTAGTCTAGACATGACTGGATGGAAGAAGCACACTTGGCTGATGAGTCACATGATAGATATAAAACATTCAATCATGATTTGACTCAATAGGAAGAATATGATTTATTTCTTCTTTAGAAGAAATTATGCTGGCTGGAGTTTAAGTGGAAACAATTTTGTAATATGAGTTAAAATGATTTTTTTCGTTTGTTACTTCTTTCATTGGTTAAATATTTGCATTGTGATATTTCTGCATTATATGATTCCATGGGTAACTCACCAACATGATTTCCTCACCAACTGGATGAAGTACACTCTTATGTATTTAAAAAATTTCATTCACCTATCAAATATAAATAACCCTTTCTAATGTTTTTTTTTATATATAGACCTGCTACTGTAACAGAGCTTAAATTACACTCTTGTGAGGCAGAGCACCTCGCTGGCCTTGTTCAAGAGAAATCTTGACCAATGGATGGGAGATCGCAGATATACCCCAGGGATTACCTCAGTGTCACTGCTCAACAGAGGCACAGCAAAATAATGGGTATAGTTCCCCATACTAAAGGGGTGGCGTAAGCCACAAAACTATGGGCTAGGCTTGTAAATGCCCTCGGGCAGATAGCCTAGTATGAACCTATGAACCTATGAACCTATGAATTGCGTTAAAGTTGGATGAAAGATATATTTCACCCTGACCTGCTGGAATAGATTCTAGGTTGCATTTACATTTGAATGATGTTAACTAGTCTAAAGAATGTCTTGGTGTGATGGTCTTGTTAAACTTATTAAAAAGAAAGATGATCCTAACAACTGGGATAATTAAAGCCTCATCAATTTACTTCTTTTTTGATTACAAGTTATCAGTACATGCTATACTCCAACATTATCTTCTCGATGTCTTTGTTCTTGAATACTTTTTTTGGATACAGAGCAGAATATGTGTGATTTTTCTTTCCTTAGGTTCATGAATATGAGCATGAAATGGATTTAGGGAAGAAAGCTATGTTGCTTAATGCTGATTCCCAATAAACATGATTCTATTTCACACCATACTTTATTTCAGAAATTATGCTTTGGATTCTTACTGAAGTTTGTTCCAACTATTTTGTTCATTCTCTTATTAATGGTTTTTTGAGTACGAATGTCAAATTTCTTGTGCTGACTTATTTCTTTTCTTTTTAATGTATAAACGAATAAAATATTTACGAGAAGTTTGTGTTATGTACATCATGACCTGTTCATCAGGACATGTTCCTGCTGTTGCTCTTTAGAATTTGTTGGAACCAGATGATTTGATGTTGGTTTCTTTAAAAATGTTTTAATATGAAAGCTTAAAATGTGTTTCTTGCAGGAAAACTACCTGAGCTTTATTACTATTCAGATATTTTAGTAAGTTTGACCTCTTCCTTAGATTATTTAGTCCATTAATGTTTAAAGACATTAAAGATAGAGCCACTGATATTCAGGTAAGAAAGAGTAGAGTGAAATGCATGTGACTACTGTTATTATGATCCAAAAACCCTTTCCCCTGGATATATAAATGAACTTTGATTATCAGTTGATACCAATGTGATAAGAAACTTCAGTTTGAAATTTTGGAAGTGTATAATGTAACATCAGGTCTATAAAGAAAAAAATGAAAAGTAATGTATCTAACAAATTGATCATAAAAGTTGAAATTACTATACACAAGCATGGAATTCGAATAATTCCTAGTCTGATGGAAAGACAAAGTTCCATCAGACCACTCTCGAAAATTTCCTAACCATGCCAAGAAGCTCTAAAATGTCTTATAAATGAGACAACTATGTATATAAAATATTCTAAAAGATCTGCTTTTAGAATTAGACACTAAAACGAAGAAATAAACAATCTTAAGTTTTTTCATCAGCTATTTAGTTAAAAATAACAGTTCTATTAAAATTAAGATAGGTAAAAGTTGCTTCTTTTAAATAACTGAAATCTATACAAGTAGTGTAGATATCATTCTTAAGTGATTAGTAGAAAACTATATACATGTTACAGCAAGAGCAAGTAAGGTGTGACACTATAACATTAAAGTTAAGCAGTACAAGATAATTATGACAAATAAAGTGGACCCCCAGTAACTATATCACTCTTGCTCATGCCCTATATAAGATGAAAAAAAGAGGAGTAATGACCTTATGGGGGAATAGTGTCATTCTCCCCCAAATTCTATATAAATATGAAGATCCAGAAGGTCTTTTAACCATACTCACCCCAAAATTTAATAACAAAATCTGGACCCTAGTCAATATTTACTGGATCCCTGGAATGGAATATCAGTGGTACCATATGCAACTCAGCATCTTTGCTACCATTCCACCATGGATGCCAGAACTGTTTAGACCTCAAGCAGAGATCCTTTTGGATCAGGAAGATGTAATTCTTGGTACAACTTCTATTTCTATGATAGATCAAATAGTAAAAACTGCTAGAAAACATCTAGATCACATTACAAATGTATATTAAGGGTAACCTCTTTATAGGTGGTGACTTTAACTGTATACTAGACAACACTGACACTACTAATAAGTGGCCATTAAGGCTCACATCTATTGCAAGACTTTTTAAAAAAATGGGTTGAGACACTCAGTTTACTTGACACATTTACTATTAAAGATTCTACCTCTTTAAAATTTTCCCATACTGACTACAGATTTAAAACTCAAACTAGAATAGACAGAATTTTAGTCTCAAATGATCTAAGACTAAATATATCATCCTTTGCAATTCTGCCATGCCCCATCTCAGATCATGACTCTCTCTGCCTAGAATTTTGTGTTAACTATAGAAGACTTATTCCCATAATGAGAATCCCGGCCTATGCAACACAAATGAAAGAATTTAAGTCCTGGTTCACATCAGACATATATTTTTTTTTCTGGAGACCAATCTCACCCCAGAATCCAACATGATTATGGTATGGGATGCATTAAAAGCCTATCTTTATGGTAAAATAATAAAATGGTTCAAAAATAAACAAAAAAATGTGATGAATTTGCAAAATATTCAAGCTCAACTCTTAAACATTAAATCTGATTCCCTCCCAACTTACCCCTGATAAGATGAAAAAAAATGAGGAGCTTAATAAGCAGTATTCAGATATCCTATCCCATAATACTGATTTGGCATTGGCATGACTAAAATTAAACTCCTATGCATCATCACTTAAATACATGCACAATCTGTCAATGAGAGCCAAGATACATTCTAAATCAAATAATATAACTAAACTACTACATGAAGGTTCTAATAGAACTGTTTCTGATTTTGGAGATATTTTAGATTCTTTCAAGTTTTATTATTCCAAACACTTTGGTTCCAATCATTCAATTAATGACTATATACATTTAGATATTCCTTCATTTAATCAGTTAAGGCCCCCCTGAGTATCTTGATACAGTTCTTGAAGCACAAAACTCACTAGAGGAAATTAAACAAAAAAAATCAAAAAATGTAAGCCTGATAAAGCCCCCATGATGGATGGTATAATCATTGAAATATATAAATTGTTCCCCTCATCTGTACTCTTTCACAAAAACTCTAGTAGAAGTTCAATCATATGGCACTATACCACTTTCGTGGAGATACTCTTTGATCTCACCTATCATAAAAGCCAACAAAGACCCACAGCTTTGTAGTTCTAACAGACCAATATCATTATGAAATAATGATTATAAAATCTTTATGTCCATCTTTGCAGATAGATTAAAGGTCCCACTAACGCGATTTATAAATGATGATCAATCAGGCTTCATACATGAAAGATACACTTATGATAACATCTAAAGGATCTTAACACTTATTGAACAAGGGCAATGAAGAAGCACTAGTGATTAGTTTAGACATAGAAAAGGCATTTGATTCTGTCAACTGGGAATATATGTTTGAAGTGTTACATCATTTTCACTTTCCGTCTTCTTTCATTTCTGTAATAAAAAATATATACTAAAACAATGTAGCTTATGTTAAATTAGGCCCCTTCACTTCTGAATCTATTCAAATAACCAAAGGCACTAAGCAGGAATGTCCCTTATCCCCTATTTTATTTGCATTATTCATTGAAATATTTGCGGCCCTTATTTCTGACAATCCAAAGATCACTGGTATAAATATTTACAATCAGTATAATTCCAAGATAATGCTTTATGAAGATGATATCTTGCTCACGTTAAGTAACTCACAATCAGTTCTATTAGAATTAGATTCTGTGATGAACCATTTCCAGAAAATCTCTGGTTTAAATTTCAATAGATCTAAATTTAAACATATGCTCTTAAATAAGAAGGGAAATGTACAATCGGATAATCATCACATTATTGGTGCAATCTCAGATTCTCTTGATTATCTAGGAATAACACTATGTAATCCACAGAAAACACAATTGACTATAATTATAAAAATAAAAATTTAATAAATAAGCATACAAATAGATGGAATAAAATTCTCATCACTTTTGAAGACAGGTTACAATTAATAAAAATGACACTTTTACCAAAAATACTCTACATAACTCTAGTTCTAAACGTTTCTTATAAATATCAACACATTAAAGATATAAACAGATTACTAATGAAATTCCTCTGGTTCCCCAAAAGAAAAAGAATAGCTTTTTTACATCACATTAGATCTTGGGAGCAAGGAGGAATCAAATTCCCGGATATTGAAACATATATTAATGCATCCATATTTAAGATTATTTTAAACTGGATTAATCCAAATTATCACTCTAGTTGGAAACTATTAAATCTAACCTTACTAATTAATGAAAATGCCCTGTTAGCCAAACTTCCATTGAATAATTATTCTGATAAGTTCTGGTACTTCTTATATCATATTACCCAACACAATATTGCCAAACCCACAAAATTCAATTCATTAAATCACTATTTTAATTTCTTCAGAAAATTTGTTAATTCTAATACTGATATTAAGACCTGATTTTAACTGTTAACACCCTTTAAAATTACAAGGAATTTTCCTGATAAAATACATCTCAGTGTTTTAGATAGTTGGGAATCCAAGAACTTTATATGTTGGTATCAATGCATAAATGACACTACGTTTTAGACTCTCAGTTTCTTATAAAAGAGCATGATTTACTTCCTCAAAATTGGTTAATTCTACAAAGTATCGTAACTTATTCTCAAGATTTATCCATAATACTTAAAAGCTCATCTTATCAAGAAACACCAAAGATGATAACGCTCATGTGTGAAACTTTATATAACAGCTTTAATACAAATAACATTATTTCAAAATTATATAACATGTTAATTGTTTATAAGACTAATATAAATCAAAGTTACTGGAACTTTATATTCAAAGGCTGTTCTTTTAATTTCTCACATGATGAAAAACAAAAAATTCTGTTATCCATCAAGCATACTTCATGGTCTCATTACTGGAGTATTTTCACTTGGCAATATCTCCATAGGGCTTTTCTGACACCAGATAAGATAGTTAAAATCAATAATATCTCCAGCTCATCCTGCTAGAGATGTACAGAACATACTAAAGCCGATTGAGCACACATCTTTTATGATTGTCCAAAATTAAAGGCTATTGGAACAGCATATAAGATTTTCTCAAAACATTATTCACTGATTCCTTCTTATTGTCTAAATCATTGGTTCTTTTTAATGTGAATGAAGGTTACCTTTTGAATAAGAATAATTCATATTTACTATGGTCAGTACTTGCTATTGCCAGAAAATGCATCACTACAAGATGGAAAACTAGCTGCCCACCCACTGTTGATGATTTCTTGTCTTCAGTGAATGATCTGGCAATCAAAGAAACTAAGACCAAAGAACTTAGAATCTATCCAAAGACATTTGTTAATAATCCTTGGACAAAAGTTTTAGCACTTATTGCGACTTTACAAATGGACCACAACTCTTTTTGAACTGATACTTATACTACAGAACTTGTGTATTTTTTTGCTTCAGTTTTGCTTCAAGCCTATGTGTATATTGTAAATAATTTTTACCTTGTTTGTTAATAATTTGTTTTAAAATGAGAATACTGTTTGTCATTTGTTGTCTTTTACTTTTCTTAGAAAACTTAATAAAATATTTTGAAAAAAAAAAACATTTTTTTAATATGTATATTATTCTTATAGTAGATGGGAGTTGGGAACACCTACATTTGGTATATTGATAAACAAAATGACATTTAGAGAGTGTGGCCCACCTTTTAAGATGTATGGCATTTTGATTTGTTTTATCCCATTGATATACTCAAAAGTAATTTTGGTGCCCATTATGCAAAAACTACCTAGTGAAAATCTTGCCTTTGTAAAATAAGCCCCATTATTGATAAATGGAATTTTTATAGCTGTCCCTAGGGAAGAAGATACATTTTGTTTAAGCAAACTAGCTCTTCTGAATATGCCTTCAAAGGTTCAGAAAACAATATTCTTTTATCTCACATATAAGAAGGAAAGCAACCAATGAGAAACAAACTCCATCTGGAATGAGCAGTATTTAATACACCCAAAACATTATAACAATTTTTCCATTAATAGTTCATTATTTAAACTGCCTGGAAATAATATATATATATATATATATATATATATATATATATATATATATATATATATATATATAAATACATATACATATATACATACACATACACACACACCACTGAAACATTAAACAAATCTTTATTATAACATACATGTATGACTGGATTGAAAAAGGAAAAGCAGCTACATCACCATTATGCTTTTATTTTTTATCTGTATCTATATTTCAGTCTCTCTCTCTCTCTCTCTCTGTATATATATATATATATATATATATATATATATATTAATATACACGCACACATATACATGTATATATGGGTATATATATATATATATATATATATATATATATATATAAAATATAATATGAATTTTGAAATGGGAGCTGGTGGTTCCTGAAATGCTACTAGAGAAGAGGGAGCATCAAATGTGGACTCCATGAACTATAATATGATTTACGATTTTATGCAAGACTTTAACTATAATATGCACAAGGAGGAAACTATTCAACCAACCACTTTTTACTGCAACAATACTTCCTTCATGAAATTGCTTCACAGGGGCTTTGCATGATAGTTAAACCCTCTTTTTCATTTGGAATTGAATGTTAAGATTTAAAACAGTGTTTAGAGCAAGCAGCAAAAGCTTGATTTCTTTAATTTGTAATGATCCTGCTTGAATTTGTCAAATGATGGAGTGATGTGTATAATGGTAAAATTGATTGCCGACTGGAAAAATAAACTCATTGCATCTGGGGCATTTACACAGTGTTTGGAGGATGAAATAAAGACTTTCCCTGGGATTCAGCAAGTAGCCGTGTAGGAATAAGTTATTCCTGCATGGCAGGGACTGCTGCTGTACAGCATAGGAGCACACCTTGCGTATTCATGAAGGTGTGCTGCCTGTGCTGTTAAACTTACATGGAGCCATGTACGAGTGCAGGGGGTATGTCTGAGAGCAGAGCTCTCACAATACACATGCCCCTGCACTCCAGTATTGCCTTGCTCCAATTAAAATGAGCATGAATGCTCAGAACATCCCAACACATCAAGAACATACCTCTCAACTGTACAGATTTTTGCAGAATGTTCAGATGTTTGTCACATATTTTTGGTGTGCTCCTCCTAAAATCTGTACCTTTCTGGAAAATAGCTTTGGATTGAAGTCATTAAATAATGACAAACATTTGAGTTTAAAAGACTCCACATCCTTCAGAAAATCCATGCTAGTGCAAGATCTATCAGTATATCAACTGTCTAAGTTTGTAAGAGCAATAATTAAAATCTGTCCCTATTCGTCCCCCCGTCATTTTAAGGTTTGTCCAGAGTTTTGTGCTCCAAGAGGTTGAGAGGTATGCCCACCATGAAGCAGAAAACTGCTAAATGTACATAGTTTAGCATTAGCAGGGATATTCTGAAGGGTATAGCTAAAATAACACAACCAACTTTTTTCTTATAACTGCGATAAACTTTAAACGTAGCTGCACAGGTGTGCCCATTGCTTAGCTACGCTTAGTACAGCTTACACAGCACAAGAAGTTAAATAGCAAGAGACATCCAACATAAGCAGTATTGCAATAGTGTAGTAGTTAGCACGTATGCTTTGCGAGTAGCCATTCCTGGTTCAATTCCCACTGTAACCAATTCAAATTTTCAATGTGACAGCAGTGCATAAACAATTTTTTTGTATTACCTACTAAGTAACATATATTTTTTAACAGAGTACTGCATTAGGTCCAGATCTGAGGTGTCAGTGTAATAAAGTTGTGAAATTCCCATATAAACACAAGTGCCCCATACAGTATAGTCACACATGAATATGCTTGTAGTAGTCATACCAAATAGATATTTATAATATGCAATGAATGATTAATCAATGCCATAGAGCAGATAGTGTATAAAATGAAAAATAAGCAATGCTGAGCATTGCACAGCTCTGCTTACCAGGTGTAAACATTCTGAGTAGCCCAGCTTAGTGGATTTGCCCATTGGTAAGCAGTGCTGAACCTGTCCCTTTAAGCAATGCCAACCTTAGCTAAGCAGGTCTGCCCGTAGCTTAGCTTAGATCAGCATATTCAAAACCATCCAATCACGGCAAAGGGTGGGAAATTGGCCATATTTACACCCCACAGGCAGAAATACAGCACATAACTGGTTGCATCTCCCCACTGTAAACAGCATGGCTGGAGTCAGAGAGGGATTGCGCTTTGGGGCACAGCACTGGGGCAACCAGGAGTCCATGGTCCTGGTAGGACTCCTGTTAAAAAACAATGATGAGAGACTGCTGCAGTGACAGTACCAAGGCTCCCAATATAAAGCGGAAGCCTGGGACCATCTCGCCCATAATCTCACCAGTGCCACTGGTATCCCTCGGACTAGTGAGCATGTTAGACACCACTACGCTGACCTGAAACAGATGAAGAGGGAGCTCTTGGACCAGTGGATCCAAGAATCAAGGCAGAGGGGTGATGCCCCAGCAGTGTGTAAATACTCATACCAGTAACTGTTTAATAATGTCCAGCCTGTGTATATGATGGATAGGTATGGCTAAATATTTCTCTATTTCCCTTATAGTTCTAGCTGAGCGGGCTGTGAATCAGGAAGCCCATGCGAATAGGCTGCAAAGGCTGCATCGCGAGGCTGGTGAGTAGCAATCCTGCTTGTAGTAGTCATACCAAATAGATATAAAAGTAGTAGAAAGTCAGCTGCCAGTATAAAAACTGTTGTGTGTATGGGTTGTACTGAATAAACCAGACAATATGACAATAATAGTCCCATATAGGTTGTATTTAAATAAAACTGTAACTGCCTGGCAATAAAACTCTAAATCCTGGACTGGTTGTGTTTACTCTGGTATTTTATGGCATTTTTAGTGTTGCATTCTCTGAATAGTAATGTTGCATTAACCACTGTTACCCACACTGTGCTACATAATAAAAATGTCTAGGAATGTCTGTATACGACTGTTGTAATTACAAGGTCAGATTGTACAACCGAGAGAGACAGAAAACAGTGAAGAGATAGCCAGCAATATCCAAATAGCACATTCTACTGTGATGTAAATTATTGTATCTTTAGCAGACACAGCCATTGTTTGAATCCTGGGAGTGGTAGTAAGCTGTACGCATAATCATACCTCTCAACTGTACAGATTTGTTCAGAATTTCCAGATAATTGGCTCATATTTTCTGCCTGTTACCCTGTCCCCATGGCAAATCAGTGGGATGCTCTCAAAATTTTAGGCAGCAAATAATGACATACATCTGATTTTCAGACCTCAAAACCTTCAGAAAATATATATGAAAACAAACCTGTCACTCTAGCAACTCATCAAAAGTTTATGAGAGCAATATTCAAAATATGTCCCATTTCTACCCCCATGTTGTCAAGCTATGACCAGAGTGTGTGCATTAACAAATTGAGAGGTATGTGCATAATATTAACTTGGAATGTGGGAATATGTGTGGAAACAGTCAGGTAGTGTTAACAAACATTGCCTCCACAGGTCTGTCAGATAAGAAAACTGTGCTTGCCAATAAAGATTGAACCCCGGACTGGCAGTGTTTACTCTGGTATTGTATGGCTGACGTAGCATTCAGAACATCTGATATCAGAATAGTACTGTTGTGTCAACCACTGTTTCTCACACTGTGCTACATAAAAATATGTCTAGGAATGTCTGTATGAGGCTGATGTAATTACAAGGTTAGATTGTACAACCACAAGAGACGTAGACAGAAAACACTGAAGAGACAGACAGCAATATTCAAACAGCACACTCTGCTGACACTTAAATTGTGGCATTTTTATCACACAAAGCCATGGTTTGAATCCTGGGAGTGGTAGTAAGCTATATGCATAATCAAACCTCTCAACTGTACACATCCTTTCAGAATGTCCAGATAATTGGCTCATATTTTCTGCCTGTTTCCCTGTCCCCGTGGCAAATCAGTGGGATGATCTCAGATTTGTAGTCAGCAAATAGACATACATTTGATTTTCAGACCTCAGAACCTTCAGAAAATGTATATGAAAACAAATCCTGTCACTCTATCAACCCTACAAGTTTATGAAAGCAATATTCAAAATATGTTCCATTTCTACCTGTGTTGTCAAGCTTTAACCAGAGTGTGTGCAATAAGAAATTTAGGGGTATGTGCATATTAACTCGGAATCTGGGAATATGTGTAGAAACAGTCAGGTAGTGTTAACAAACATTCCTTCCACAGGTATACCAGGTAAGAGATGTAGAATTTAGCTATAAGACAGTTGAAGTATACACTTGTTTACAAACATACCACTGGCCAAACCAAGGCCATAGGGTAATGTAATGATACCTGTACCATAAGGATTAGAGCAATGATCATTAAAATTGTGAGAACTACAAGTATATATAAGTTGTTAATTGACATCACCCCCCCCCCCACCAT